>NC_047105.1:142702390-142993352 GCF_902500255.1 Thalassophryne amazonica | reverse complement strand
CTTTTCAGCATCACTCTGAGACAAGACCTTTCTAATTTTAGAGATATTGCGCAAATGAAAAAAAGCAGTCCTACATATTTGCTTAATATGAGCATTGAAGGACATATCCTGATCAAAAATGACTCCAAGATTTCTCACAGTATTACTGGAGGTCAGGGTAATGCCATCCATAGTAAGGATCTGGTTAGACACCATGTTTCTAAGATTTGTGGGGCCAAGTACAATAACTTCAGTTTATCTGAATTTAAAAGTAGGAAATTAGAGGTCATCCATGTCTTTATGTCTGAAAGACATTTTGCAGTTTAACTAATTGGTGTGTCCTCTGGCTTCATGGATAGATAAAGTTGGGTATCATCTGCGTAACAATGGAAATTTAAGCAATGCTTTCTAATAACACTGCCTAAGGGAAGCATGTATAAAGTGATAAAATTGGTCCTAGCACAGAACCTTGTGGAACTCCATAATTAACCTTAGTCTGTGAAGAAGACTCCCATTTACATGAACAAATTGTAATCTATTAGATAAATATGATTCAAACCACCGCAGTGCAGTGCCTTTAATACCTATGGCATGCTAATCTCTGTAATAAAATTTTATGGTCAACAGTATCAAAAGCTGCACTGAGGTCTAACAGGACAAGCACAGAGATGAGTCCACTGTCTGAGGCCATAAGAAGATCATTTGTAACCTTCACTAATGCTGTTTCTGTACTATGAGGAATTCTGAAACCTGACTGAAACTCTTCAAATAGACCATTCCTCTGCAGATGATCAGTTAGCTGTTTTACAACTAGCCTTTCAAGAATTTTTGAGAGAAAAGAAAGGTTAGAGATTGGCCTATAATTAGCTAAGATACACTCAACAAAAATATAAACGCAACACTTTTGGTTTTGCTCCCATGTTGTATGAGAAGAACTCAAAGATCTAAAACCTTTTCCACATACACAATATCACCATTTCCCTCAAATATAGTTCACAAACCAGTCTAAATCTGTGACAGTGAGCACTTCTCCTTTGCTGAGATAATCCATCCCACCTCACAGGTGTGCCATATCAAGATGCTGATTAGACACCATGATTAGTGCACAGGTGTGCCTTAGACTGCCCACAATAAAAGGCCACTCTGAAAGGTGCAGTTTTATCACACAGCACAATGCCACAGATGTGCAAGATTTGAGGGAGCGTGCAATTGGTATGCTGACACCAGGAATGTCAACCAGAGCGTTGCTCGTGTATTGAATTCATTTTCTACCATAAGCCGTCTCCAAAGGCGTCAGAGAATTTGGCAGTACATCCAACCAGCCTCACAACGCAGACCAGTGTAACCACACCAGCCAGGACTCCACACCAGCTGTTCACCTCCAAGATCGTCTGAGACCGCTCACTCGGACAGCTGCTGAAACAATCGGTTTGCATAACCAAAGAATTTCTGCACAAAACTGTCGAAACCGTCTAGGGAAGCTCATCTGCATGCTCGTCGTCTCATCGCGGTCTCGACCTGACTCCAGTTCGTCGTCGTAACCGACTTGAGTGGGTAATGCTCACATTCGCTGGTATGGACATGGAGAGGTGTTCTCTTCACGGATAATCCCGGTTCACACTGTCAGGGCGATGGCAGACAGCGTGTGTGGCGTCGTGTGGGTGAGTGGTTTTGATGTCAATGTTGGATTGAGTGGCCATGGTGGCGGTGGGTTATGTATGGGCGGCGTATATGGACGAAGAACACAGGTGCATTTATTGATGGCATTTGAATGCACAGAGATACCGTGACAAGATCCTGAGGCCCATTGTTGTGCCATACATCCAAGAACATCACCTCATGTTGCAGCAGGATAATGCACGGCATGTTGCAGGATCTGTACACAATTCTTGGAAGCTGAAAATGTCCCAGTTCTTGCATGGCGGCATACTCACCGGACATGTCACCCATTGAGCATGTTTGGGATGCTCTGGACCGGCGTATACGACAGCGTGTACTAGTTCCTGCCAATATCCAGCAACTTCGCACAGCCATTGAAGAGGAGTGGACCAACATTCCACAGGCCACAATTGACAACCTGATCAACTCTATGCGAAGGAGATGTGTTGCACTGCATGAGGCAAATGGGGTCACACCGATACTGACTGGTATCCCCCCAATAAAACAAAATTGAACCTTCAGAGTGGCCTTTTATTGTGGACAGTCTAAGGCACAGCTGTGCACTAATCATGGTGTCTAATCAGCATCTTGATATGGCACACCTGTGAGGTGGGATGGATTATCTCAGCAAAGGAGAAGTGCTCACTATCACGATTTAGACTGGTTTATGAACAATATTGAGGGAAATGGTGATATTGTGTATGTGGAAAACGTTTTAGATCTTTGAGTTCATCTCATACAAAATGGGAGCAAAACCAAAAGTGTTGCGTTATTTTTGTTGAGTGTAGCTGGGTCAAGTGATGGCTTTTAAGTAATAGTTAATTACTGCCACCTTAAAAGCCTGTGGTACATAGCCAATAAAAGATAGATTGATAATATTTAAAGGAGACCTGCATTGAAAAAAATGCAGTCAGATTTTTTGAACAAAAAATGACTACATTTACACATGAGATCCTTCTGAATGTAGTAAAGTAAATCTGCAAGCCCAGATCTGTCATTCAACAGAGAAATCTTCATTTGAAAATGACAAATTTACAGAACATTTAGCCCTCCGCAAATTGTCCCTCTCATCAGCTGACGAGACGTCACGGACAAGACCCTCTCCCAGCATGCACTGCGCCAATTGTAATTTGTGGATTTACGTCAGTTTGCATCTGCACCTTTTCTTGTCTTATACGGAAGGATCTACTTTTTTTAAAACTTCATATTGTCTTGCGGCACGTTTGAGTACACTTTCTTTTTTGTGCTTGAAAAGTATTTTGGGGGACTTTTTCATACGCCCATCTTTCACCTCTGGTACCATCGCGGGATATGGAGGCGAGAACCCGCAAAGAATCCCAGTCATTAAAATATATAACCTCTCAGCGTCCATGGAGCTCGGGGCTCGATTGCCGAGACGTGCGGTGCTGCGGATTTTGCCGCAAGAAGTCTGTCCTTGCAGCAACAGGTGTACCGGCCTCTTCGCATTAAAACAGTGAGCGTAGCGGAGGCAGAGAGCGGAGATGTCGATGCTGTTGCTGATCTGAGCACACAGATCTGTATCTCACATTCATTGCAGCTTACTTTTGGATGTTGAAACCAGGACGTGTATAAGTAACATTACTAACAGATAAAATCAATTTCAATGTGGGATCGGACTGAAGGCGGGAGCGCGTCGTCTTGTCCCTGACATCATGGAAATGATACGGCTGTACAAACTGTTTTCACAGAGGGCTAAATTTTAGCTGCAAATTTGTCTTTTTAAATGAAGATTCTCCGCTGAATTACAAATCTGAGCTTACAGATTTACTTTACTGCATTCACAAGGGTCTTATAAATACATATCAGCTATTTCTTTCTGAAATCTGACCACATTTATTCAATGTAGGTCTACTTTAAGATCGAAGCATTAACTAATGGTAGGGCTTTTGAGCAGCCTGGTAGGAATGGGGTCTAATAGACATGTTGATGGTTTGGAGGAAGTAACTAATGAAAATAACTCAGACAGAACAATCGCAGAGAAAGAGTCTAGCCAAATACCAGCATTACTGAAGGCAGCCGAACATAAAGATATGTTTTGGGATGGTTATGAATAATTTTTTCTCTAATAGTTAAATTTATTTGCAAAGAAAGTCATGAAGTCATTACTAGTTAAAGTTAAAGGAATACTCGGCTCAATAGAGCTCTGACTCTTGTCAGCCTGGCTACAGTGCTGAAAAGAAACCTGGGGTTGTTCTTATTTTCTTAAATTAGTGATGAATAGTAAGATGTCCTAGCTTTACGGAGGGCTTTTTTTTTATAGAGCAATAGACTATTTTTCCAGGCTAAATGAAGATCTTCTAAATTAGTGAGACGCCATTTCCTCTCCAGCTTACGGGTATCTGCTGTAAGCTGCAAGTTTGGGGTTATACCACGGAGTCAGGCACTTCTGATTTAAGGCTCTTTTTCAGAGGAGCTACAGCATCCAAAGTTGTGCCAATGAGGATGTAAAGCTATTGACGAGATAATCTATCTCATTCACAGAGTTTAGGTAGCTACTCTGCACTGTGTTGGTATATGGCATTGAAGAACATAACAAAGAAGGAATCTATCCTAAACCTAGCTACAGCGCTTTCAGAAAGACTTCTACTGTAATCAATCAATCAATCAATCAATTTTTTATATAGCGCCAAATCACAACAAACAGTTGCCCCAAGGCGCTTTATATTGTAAGGCAAGGCCATACAATAATTATGTAAAACCCCAACGGTCAAAACGACCCCCTGTGAGCAAGCACTTGGCTACAGTGGGAAGGAAAAACTCCCTTTTAACAGGAAGAAACCTCCAGCAGAACCAGGCTCAGGGAGGGGCAGTCTTCTGCTGGGACTGGTTGGGGCTGAGGGAGAGAACCAGGAAAAAGACATGCTGTGGAGGGGAGCAGAGATCGATCATAATGATTAAATGCAGAGTGGTGCATACAGAGCAAAAAGAAAAGAAACAGTGCATCATGGGAACCCCCCAGCAGTCTACGTCTATAGCAGCATAACTAAGGGATGGTTCAGGGTCACCTGATCCAGCCCTAACTATAACTTTAGCAAAAAGGAAAGTTTTAAGCCTAATCTTAAAAGAGAGGGTGTCTGTCTCCCTGATCTGAATTGGGAGCTGGTTCCACAGGAGAGGAGCCTGAAAGCTGAAGGCTCTGCCTCCCATTCTACTCTTACAAACCCTAGGAACTACAAGTAAGCCTGCAGTCTGAGAGCGAAGCGCTCTATTGGGGTGATATGGTACTACGAGGTCCCTAAGATAAGATGGGACCTGATTATTCAAAACCTATAAGTAAGAAGAAGAATTTTAAATTCTATTCTAGAATTAACAGGAAGCCAATGAAGAGAGGCCAATATGGGTGAGATATGCTCTCTCCTTCTAGTCCCCGTCAGTACTCTAGCTGCAGCATTTTGAATTAACTGAAGGCTTTTTAGGGAACTTTTAGGACAACCTGATAATAATGAATTACAATAGTCCAGCCTAGAGGAAATAAATGCATGAATTAGTTTTTCAGCATCACTCTGAGACAAGACCTTTCTGATTTTAGAGATATTGCGTAAATGCAAAAAAGCAGTCCTACATATTTGTTTAATATGCGCTTTGAATGACATATCCTGATCAAAAATGACTCCAAGATTTCTCACAGTATTACTAGAGGTCAGGGTAATGCCATCCAGAGTAAGGATCTGGTTAGACACCATGTTTCTAAGATTTGTGGGGCCAAGTACAATAACTTCAGTTTTATCTGAGTTTAAAAGCAGGAAATTAGAGGTCATCCATGTCTTTATGTCTGTAAGACAATCCTGCAGTTTAGCTAATTGGTGTGTGTCCTCTGGCTTCATGGATAGATAAAGCTGGGTATCATCTGCGTAACAATGAAAATTTAAGCAATACCGTCTAATAATACTGCCTAAGGGAAGCATGTATAAAGTGAATAAAATTGGTCCTAGCACAGAACCTTGTGGAACTCCATAATTAACTTTAGTCTGTGAAGAAGATTCCCCATTTACATGAACAAATTGTAATCTATTAGACAAATATGATTCAAACCACCGCAGCGCAGTGCCTTTAATACCTATGGCATGCTCTAATCTCTGTAATAAAATTTTATGGTCAACAGTATCAAAAGCAGCACTGAGGTCTAACAGAACAAGCACAGAGATGAGTCCACTGTCCGAGGCCATAAGAAGATCATTTGTAACCTTCACTAATGCTGTTTCTGTACTATGATGAATTCTAAAACCTGACTGAAACTCTTCAAATAGACCATTCCTCTGCAGATGATCAGTTAGCTGTTTTACAACTACCCTTTCAAGAATTTTGAGAGAAAAGGAAGGTTGGAGATTGGCCTATAATTAGCTAAGAAACTTCATGAATTTTAAATTATGCCACTGCTTACATTAAAGTAAATGTTATTAAGAAATGATCAGACAGAAGGGAGTTTTCAGGGAATACTGTTAAGTCTTCATTTCTACCATAAGTCAGAACAAGATCTAAGTGTTAAATGGTGGGTGGGCTCATTTACTTTTGAGCAAAGCCAATAGAGTCTAATAATAGATTAAATGCAGTGTTGAGGCTGTCATTCTCAGCATCTGTGTGGATGTTAAAATCCCACTATAATTATCTTATCTGAGCTAAGCACTAAGTCAGACAAAAGGTCTGAAAATTCACAGAGAAACTCACAGTAACGACCAGGTGGACGATAGATAATAACAAATAAAACTGGTTTTTGGGACTTCCAATTTGGATGGACAAGACTAAGAGTCAAGCTTTCAAATGAATTAAAGCTCTGTCTGGGTTTGATTAATTAATAAGCTGGAATGGAAGATTGCTGCATCCTCCGCCCGGCCCGTGCTACGAGCATTCTGCAGTTAGTGTGACTCGGGGGTGTTGACTCATTTAAACTAACATATTCATCCTGCTGTAACCAGGTTTCTGTAAGGCAGAATAAATCAATATGTTGATCAATTATTATATCATTTAACAGGGACTTAGAAGAGAGAGACCTAATGTTTAATAGACCACAGTTAACTGTTTTAGTCTGTGGTGCAGTTGAAGGTGCTATATTATTTTTTTGAATTTTTATGCTTAAATAGATTTTTACTGGTTATTGGTGGTCTACATATCAACTGGCCTAAAAAGAAATGGAGGAATATGAGATATGAGATGAGAGTAAAATTGTTCTTTTTTGGTCCAAGAGCCGCAAACTCTGAATTCAAGCCACAGTTCACAGTGAAGACAGTGAAGCATGGTGGTGCAAGCACCATGATATGGGCATGTTTCTCCTTCTATGGTGTTGGGCCTGTATATCGCATACCAGGTATCATGGATCAGTTTGGATATGTCAAAATACTTGAAGAGGTCATGTTGCCTTATGCTGAAGAGGACATGCTTTTGAAATGGGTGTTTCAACAAGACAATGACCCCAAGCACACTAGTAAACAAGCAAAATCTTGGTTTCAAACCAACAAAATTAATGCCTCAGCAGATGTGAAGAAATTCATGAAAACTGTGGTTATCAACTAATACTAGTTTAGTGATTCACAGGATTGCTGAAAAAGCAGTTTGAACCTAAATGGTAAAATGGTAAATGGCTGCATTTTTATAGCGCTTTTCCATCTGCATCAGATGCTCTAAGCGCTTTACAATTATGCCTCACATTCACCCCGATGTCAGGGTGCTGCCATACAAGGCGCTCACTACACCACCAGGAGCAATAGGGGATTAAAGGCCTTGCCCAAGGGCCCTTAGTGTTTTTCCAGTCAGGCGGGGGATTTGAACCCATGATCTTCTGGACTCAAGCCCAACACCTTAACCACTAGACCATAAACATAATAGTTTTGAGTGTTGTAGCATCAACAGCAGATGCTACTATTATTGTGAACACCCCTTTTCTACTTTTTTTTTTTACTAATAGCCCAATTTCATAGCCTTAAGAGTGTGCATATCATGAATGCTTGGTCTTGTTGGATTTGTGAGAATCTACTGAATCTACTGGTACCTTGTTCCCATGTACAATAAGAAATATACTCAAACCTGGATTAATCTTTTTAGTCACATAGCACTACTATTATTCTGAACACTACTGTATGTGCATTTCATGCCAGTGTTGGAGCAGCGTCACTGAAAAAATGCCGCTGCAGTTGGTCCGTTGCGCTGTTTCTGAGGGTGTGAAAATGATCATTTCTCTACACTGTGGACCAGGTGGTTCTGATTTGGAAGCAGGTCCACAATTTATTCATCAACCTCTGTCAAAGCTATTTAAAGATGTCAGTCATGATGACCTGGACTCTTGTCTGTTGCGGGCAAGAAAAAAAAGAAAGTCCACCATTTAATCACAAGTGGCGTTTTTGTTATTTTTGTTGTTGCTGTTTGTTTTGTTTTGGGGTTTTTTTTGCGTTCGTTCCTCATAACTGGCCTTTTCCGTGGGAGAGAGCGCAAAGGTTCTGTGGTGTTGACCTGACTTACAGCCATGCAGCAAGTGCTGGTGGAAAAGAATGACTGACCCGCAGTACAGTCTGCGTGGCCGTGGGAGAAGTTCTCCTGCAGTGTGCCGCACGGCCAGCACTGTAGGGGAGACTGGGACCATTTGCCCCTGGAAAATTTTTAAATTTAGAACTCCCTGAAACACTGTTGCCTGCATTTTGAGGGCCACATTTTGTGAAGTAAAGCCATAGTTTTTTTTTTACTCTCTGTTACAGCCTTACTTTAACGCCCCCCCCCCCCCCCCCCCCAAAAAAAAACAAGGCATCAGGCCAAAACATGGAAATGTACCTGTGTCAGGGCCAATGAACCAGGTACCTCTGGCGCCCTCTTTGGCTGCCATTCAGCCTGTTTGTAAAATAAAAATACTACTCTATCATTCTGGGAGGGGTCCGTGCCATCAGTCTTATAGCCATCATTATTACTACCAATACTTCATTAATTTACTGTCAAATAATTAATTTACTGTCGATACCCAACTCTAATTGTCAGTGCCACATAAGTAGGAGAATAAATATCTTGTATTGTGTAAACATCACTTTTTAAGTGAAATCATCAACCACTGAAGAAATTATTAAAATAATATTGTCCAGTTGAATTTTTTTACAGTATTTCAATGAAACAACTTCATATTTTTCCATAGAGAAAAACGCTGCTCGGTCAAAGGCTTTGCCTTCATTATTACCTGTAGAGGTCAGTTAGTTAGTTCGTTAGTTATTAAGTTAGTTAGTACCTGTAGAGGTCCAGTTAGTTAGTTAGTTAGTTACTGAGTTAGTTAGTACCTGTAGAGGTCCAGTTAGTTAGTTAGCTAGTTACTGAGTTAGTTAGTACCTGTAGAAGTCCAGTTAGTTAGTTACTGAGTTAGTACCTGTAGAAGTCAGTTAGTTAGTTACGAGTTAGGTAGTACATGTAGAGGTCGTTAGTTACTGAGTTAGTACCTGTAGAGGTCCAGTTAGTGTAGTTACTGAGTTAGGTAGTACCTGTCGAGGTCGTTAGTACTGAGTTAGTACCTGTAGAGGTCGTTAGTTACGTGAGTTAGGTAGTACCTGTAGAGTCGTTAGTACTGAGTTAGTACCTGTAGAGGTCGTTAGTTAGTTACTGAGTGAGTACCTGTAGAGGTCGTTAGTTAGTTACTGAGTTAGTTAGTACATGTAGAGGTCGTTAGTTATGAGTTAGTACCTGTAGGGTCCGTTAGTTAGTTACTGAGTAGGTAGTACCTGTAGAGGCGTTAGTTACTGAGTTAGTACCTGTAGAGGTCGTTAGTTACTGATGTAGGTAGTACATGTAGAGGTCGTTAGTTACTGAGTTAGTACCTTAGAGGTCCAGTTAGTTAGTTACTGAGTAGGTAGTACTGTGAGGTCGTTAGTTACTGAGTTAGTACTGTAGAGGTCGTTAGTTAGTTACTGAGTGAGTACCCTGTAGAGGTCGTTAGTTAGTTACTGAGTTAGTTAGTACCTGTAGAGGTCCAGTTAGTTAGTTAGTTATTACCTGTAGAAGTCCCTGTTAGTTATACCTGTAGAGGTCCTGTTAGTTAGTTAGTTAGTACATGTAGAGGTCGTTAGTTAGGTACTGAGTAGGTAGTACATGTAGAGTCGTTAGTTACTGAGTTAGTACCTGTAGAGGTCTCCAGTTAGTTAGTTACTGAGTTAGGTAGTACCTGTAGAGGTCGTTAGTTACTGAGTTAGTACTGTAGAGGTCCAGTAGTTAGTTACTGAGTGAGTACCTGTAGAGGTCCAGTTAGTTAGTTACTGAGTTAGGTAAGTACATGTAGAGGTCGTTAGTTACTGAGTTAGTACCTGTAGAGGTCCAGTTAGTTAGTTTACTGAGTTAGGTAGTACCTGTAGAGGTCGTTAGTTACTGAGTTAGTACCTGTAGAGGTCGTTAGTTAGTTACTGAGTGAGTACCTGTAGAGGTCCAGTTAGTTAGTTACTGAGTTAGGTAGTACATGTAGAGGTCGGTTAGTTACTGAGTTAGTACCTGTAGAGGTCCAGTTAGTTAGTTACTGAGTTAGGTAGTACCTGTAGAGGTCGTTAGTTACTGAGTGAGTACCTGTAGAGGTCGTTAGTTAGTTACTGAGTTAGTTAGTACCTGTAGAGGTCCAGTTAGTTAGTTAGTTATTACCTGTAGAAGTCCTGTTAGTTATTACCTGTAGAGGTCCTGTTAGTTAGTTAGTTAGTACCTGTAGAGGTCCAGTTAGTTAGTTAGTTATTACCTGTAGAAGTCCTGTTAGTTATTACCTGTAGAGGTCCTGTTAGTTAGTTAGTTAGTACCTGTAGAGGTCCAGTTAGTTACTGAGTTAGTACCTGTAGAGGTCCAGTTAGTTAGTTACTGAGTGAGTACCTGTAGAGGTCCAGTTAGTTAGTTACTGAGTTAGGTAGTACATGTAGAGGTCGTTAGTTGTTAGTTATTACCTGTAGAGGTCCTGTTAGTTAGTTAGTTAGTACCTGTAGAGGTCCTGTTAGTTACTGAGTTAGTACCTGTAGAGGTCCAGTTAGTTAGTTACTGAGTGAGTACCTGTAGAGGTCCAGTTAGTTAGTTAGTTAGTACCTGTAGAGGTCCTGTTAGTTAGTTAGTTAGTACCTGTAGAGGTCCTGTTAGTTACTGAGTTAGTACCTGTAGAGGTCCAGTTAGTTAGTTACTGAGTGAGTACCTGTAGATGTCCAGTTAGTTAGTTACTGAGTTAGGTAGTACATGTAGAGGTCGTTAGTTACTGAGTTAGTACCTGTAGAGGTCCAGTTAGTTAGTACTGAGTTAGGTAGTACCTGTAGAGGTCGTTAAGTTATGAGTTAGTACTGTAGAGGTCGTTAGTTAGTTACTGAGTGAGTACCTGTAGAGGTCCAGTTAGTAGTTACTGAGTTAGGTAGTACATGTAGAGGTCGTTAGTTACTGGAGTTAGTACCTGTAGAGGTCCAGTTAGTTAGTTACTGAGTTAGGTAGTACCTGTAGAGGTCGTTAGTTACTGAGTGAGTACCTGTAGAGGTCGTTAGTTAGTTACTGAGTTAGTTAGTACCTGTAGAGGTCCAGTTAGTTAGTTAGTTATACCTGTAGAAAGTCCTGTTAGTTATTACCTGTAGAGGTCCTGTTAGTTAGTTAGTTTACCTGTAGAGGTCCAGTTAGTTAGTTAGTTATTACCTGTAGAGTCCTGTTAGTTATTACCTGTAGAGGTCCTGTTAGTTAGTTAGTTAGTACCTGTAGAGGTCCAGTTAGTTAGTTAGTTATTACCTGTAGAAGTCCTGTTAGTTATTACCTGTAGAGGTCCTGTTAGTTAGTTAGTTAGTACCTGTAGAGGTCCAGTTAGTTAGTTAGTTATTACCTGTAGAAGTCCTGTTAGTTATTACCTGTAGAGGTCCTGTTAGTTAGGTAGTTATTACCTGTAGAGGTCCAGTTAGTTAGTTAGTTATTACCTGTAGAAGTCCTGTTAGGTATTACCTGTAGAGGTCCTGTTAGTTAGTTAGTTATTACCTGTAGAAGTCCTGTTAGTTAGTTAGTTATTACCTGTAGAGGTCCAGTTAGTTAGTTAGTTATTACCTGTAGAAGTCCTGTTAGTTAGTTAGTTATTACCTGTAGAGGTCCAGTTAGTTAGTTAGTTATTACCTGTAGAGGTCCAGTTAGTTAGTAGTTATTACCTGTAGAAGTCCTGTTAGTTATTACCTGTAGAGGTCCTGTTAGTTAGTTAGTTATTACCTGTAGAAGTCCTGTTAGTTATTACTTGTAGAGTCCTGTTAGTTAAGTTAGTTAGTACCTGTAGAGGTCGGAGTCCAGCTGCTCCAGGTTCAGGACGCTGGTCACCAGGACGCTCCTCAGGTCACGGGTCGCTCCGTCAGACCCGGAACTCCGCCTGCCGCCGTGCTCCGAGGGTGTCGGTGACACGGGTCTCTCTGAAGGACCGGGTTCTGTTCCTGAGCCGGTACCTCCATCCCGGTGTTCTGACGGTTTCTGGAGACGCGGAACTCTCTGAGGAACCGCTAACTCCGCCCTTATTTTCAGCCATGTTTTTTTCTGTTGCTTCTCTTGGTGTTTTATGACCGTTGGCAAACAAAGTTTAGACACATTACCGCCACCTACCTGCTGTGGAGTGTGAATGCAGCCTCTGACTCAAGATGTTCATCTCAGGAAGCACGAAGACTGAGCTGGGCTGAGTTAGAAGACAGCAGGAGATATTTGATATAAGCACAGCAACCACACTCAAAATGAAGGTTTTTTTTTAAATAATAATAATAATAAATTGCGTGCCATAAACACAACCATGAGTTGTTGGGTTTTTTTGTTGTTTTTGACTTTTTTTATTGTTGCTGATGTTCTGAGGACTGGACTATCACCAGATATCCCTGACTGGATGCTTCCTGACCTTGTAGAAGGTGCTGTTTCAGCTTCCTGTCAGAAGAGAACATCTTTGCTGTCTCTTTCTTACATTTCTGCACGACTTGTACATCCAAACCAGTACAAACTATTTTAATCCTGAATGACGGCTGTTTGGGTCGGATCGACACCTCCACCGAACTCACCTTTTTTTTTTTTTGATTATCTGACCTCATCAAAAGTGTTTCATTCAGTGAAATATTGTGAAAATGTTGGCTGTTGTTCTGTATGTATGACACTGTGAACATTTCAAAGGCCACACAGACGCTAAAAAACAAATGGTAAGTGCTTTACAATGGTGCCTCACATTGCCCCCCCCCCCCCCCCCACCACACACACACACCCAACACACTGATGTCATAAGCCTTCAGGTCCTTCAGTGCCCATACTTATCCATGGATTCTGAAGCATTAAGCAGATCACGCTTTGCAACTCCTCTCAGATGGCACTGTGTCAAGGCTCAGTAGGACTTGGGGCCTGCATAAAACTCAGGGCCTATATAGACCTAGGGACTGGTATAGGTTGTGCTCATGGCCTATATAGGACTCCCGGGCTGTATAGGACTCACAAACTGTATGGGACTGAAGCGTTTTATACGAGGACACAGACAGGTAGCATGACCTGGAATTGAACCTATAGGTCTACATTATGGTTATCCAAAGGTACCTGTGTCTGTAAATCACTGGGGGACTGTATAGGCCTGTATACTTGTACATGTCCTATAGAAGCCCTTGGACTTAGGGCTTGATTAGGACTTGGGTCCTCTAAACAATTTGGTTCTCTCTAATAATATATCAGGTGGCCCCACACAGAGTCACAACCTCAGGGCTCAGAAAGCATTTGAACCATATGCAGTAATATTTTTCTGTAAGATTAGTGATCAGGTACACTAATTAAAAAATGACCACCAAAAACCCTGCATTTGTAGTGAGATGTGCAGCAAAGATGCCCAGAATTATTTTTAACTTAAAATATGTTTAGCTATTTATAAAAAGTCCTCTTTTGTGATACAATGGCTACATCCAAATACACATACTAGTTTATTACTGTGACATTTGTCATACGAATGGAGACCCCACCGCAGAGAACCGGGCAGGTTAAGGTAAAACATCTGTCTTTACATGGATCGTGAAGTGGAGCAGGGTTCGATACATAGGTGGTCAGTTCAAAAACAGTGGTATCTGTGAGAAAATGTGCAGGCGGGTTACCTGTTGTGAAAGTGTAGGTACACGGACCCACAACAGGGGGCGTAATGAACGGACAATGGAGAAAGGTGAATAACAAGTTTTACTGTTGTGAAACGAGCACAACTAATACAACAATCAATAATTTGGGGTTTAGGTCGAAATCCGCTGGTGTCGTGTGGGCAGGCTCGAAGGTAGGAGACGTCCGTCCCAGTCGAACCGGAACCACCCAGATCTCCTCTGCCACCGAACCCTGGGAGTACTGGAACCGCCAAGTCCCGAATTCCCAGGTGGCCACTGCCTCCGCTCGTCGGATCCGGTACTGCTGGCGGGAGAGAGCAACAAACACACAGGTGTGGATGCGACAGCACCCAGTAAACGGAGAGGGGAGAAGCCGCCTCCACCTCTTGTCACTATACAGCAGGAAGGTGAGTACTTATCCAAGTAATTAGCTTTCAGTAGTCAGCTGTCCTGAAAAGGTTTAACAAGTCTTATCTGGTTATGCAGAATATGCGTGCAGAGAACGTTACCTCAATCTTAAGGCGATATCTCGGCACTGAGGTGGAGACGCCGTCCTGATGATATACCTCCGTGCTGAGTGGAGTCAGCTGTGTCCATTAATGGGTGACAGCTGTCACCCTGACTGCTCTCGTAAGGCGGCAGCGCCCTCTGGTGCCTGGAGCCCGCACTCCAGACAGGGCGCCCTCTGGTGGTGGTGGGCCAGCAGTACCTCCTCTTCAGCGGCCCACACAACAGGACCCCCCCCTCAACGGGCGCCTCCTGGCGCACGACCGGGCTTGTCCGGATGGCGACGGTAGAAGTCGGCCAGGAGGGCCGGGTCCAGGATGAAGCCCTTCTTCACCCAGGAGCGTTCTTCGGGGCCGTACCCCTCCCAGTCCACCAGGTACTGAAAACCCCGGCCCATTCGACGGACGTCGAGGAGCCGGCGCACGGTCCAAGCCGGTTCCCCGTCGATGATCCGGGCAGGAGGTGGTGCCGGACCCGGGGTGCAGAGGGGTGAGGTGTGATGGGGTTTTATCCGGGAGACATGAAACACTGGATGAATCCGCAGCGAGGCCGGAAGCTGGAGCCTCACTGCGGCGGGATTGATGACTTTGAGGACTTTGAAGGGACCGATGTATCGTTCTTGGAGTTTGGGGGAGTCCACTTGAAGGGGAATGTCCTTGGTGGACAACCACACTTCCTGCCCAGGACGATACTTGGGGGCCGGGGCCCGCCGCCGGTCTGCATGTTTCTTCGCCCTCGTCCGGGCCTTCAACAAAGCAGAGCGGGCGGCACGCCACACCCGACGGCACTTCCGTAGGTGGGCCTGGACCGAGGGCACACCGACCTCTCCCTCGACCACCGGAAACAAGGGGGGCTGATACCTCAAGCACACCTCAAACGGGGAGAGGCCGGTGGCTGATGACACTTGGCTGTTGTGGGCGTACTCGATCCAGGCCAGGTGGGTACTCCAGGCCGTCGGGTGAGCAGCTGTCACACAGCGTAGTGTCTGCTCCAATTCTTGGTTGGCCCGCTCTGCTTGCCCGTTGGTCTGGGGGTGATACCCGGACGAAAGGCTGACCGTGGCCCCCAGTTCCCGGCAGAAGCTCCTCCAAACGTGTGAGGTGAACTGGGGACCGCAATCGGAGACGATGTCTGATGGTATTCCATGCAGACAGACGACGTGGTGGACCAGGAGGTCCGCTGTCTCCTGGACCGTTGGGAGCTTCGGGAGGGCCACAAAGTGGGCCGCCTTGGAGAAACGGTCCACTATCGTGAAGACGACGGTGTTTCCCTGGGACGGCGGGAGACCCGTGACAAAGTCCAGGCCGATGTGGGACCAGGGGCGATGAGGCACGGGCAGTGGCTGTAGCAGCCCTGAGGTCTTTCTGTGGTCGGCCTTGCCCCTGGCGCAGGTGGTACAGGCCTGGACGTAGTCCCGGACGTCGGCCTCCAGGGATGCCCACCAGAAGCGTTGCCGGACGACTGTCACGGTCCTTCGCACCCCAGGGTGACAGGAGAGCTTAGAACCGTGACAGAAGTCCAGGACTGCAGCCCTAGCTTCTGGTGGGACGTATAGTCTGTTCTTTGGTCCGTTTCTGGGGTCCGGGTCACGGGTCAGGGCCTCCCGGACGGTCTTCTCCACGTCCCAGGTGAGGGCGGCCATGATAGCGGACTCCGGGATGATGGGATCCGGGGGATCCGACGGTTCCGTTTTGACTTCATCTTCGTGCACCCGGGACAATGCATCCGATCTTTGATTCTTGGTCCCGGGACGGTAGGTAATCCGGAAGTCAAAACGGCCAAAGAACAGTGACCAGCGGGCTTGCCTGGGGTTCAGCCGCTTGGCGGTCCTGATGTACTCCAGGTTCCGATGGTCAGTGAAAACCGTGAATGGGCACGGCTGTTCCCTCCAACAGATGTCTCCACTCTTCGAGGGCCTCTTTCACAGCAAGGAGTTCCCGATTGCCGACGTCATAGTTCCGTTCAGCGGGGATCAACCTGCGGGAAAAATAGGCACACGGGTGAAGGACCTTATCGGTCTTCCCGCTCTGGGAGAGCACCGCTCCTATCCCTGAGTCCGAGGCATCCACTTCAACCACTAACTGGCGGCTAGGATCGGGCTGCACCAGAACTGGTGCAGACGAAAAGCGCCGTTTCAACTCCTTGAACGCGGCTTCGCACCGATCCGACCAGGTGAAGGGGACTTTTGGAGAGGTCAGGGCTGTCAGGGGGCTAACTACCTGACTGTAGCCCTTAATGAACCTCCTGTAGAAATTAGCAAAGCCGAGGAACTGTTGCAGCTTCCTACGGCTTGTGGGTTGGGGCCAATGTCTCACCGCCGCAACCTTGGCCGGATCAGGGGCGACGGAGTTGGAGGAGATGATAAACCCCAGGAAGGACAAAGAAGTGCGGTGGAATTCACACTTCTCGCCCTTCACAAACAGGCGGTTCTCCAGCAACCGCTGCAGGACCTGACGGACATGCCGGACATGAGTCTCAGGATCCGGAGAAAAGATGAGGATATCGTCTAGATATACGAAGACGAACCGGTGCAGGAAGTCCCGCAAGACATCGTTTACCAACGCTTGGAAAGTCGCGGGAGCATTAGTGAGACCGAACGGCATGACCAGGTACTCAAAATGACCTAACGGGGTGTTAAATGCCGTCTTCCATTCGTCTCCCTTCCGGATCTGAACCAAATGATACGCATTCCTAAGATCAAGCTTGGTGAAGATTTTGGCTCCATGCAAGGGGGTGAACACTGAATCCAACAAGGGCAACGGGTATCGATTGCGAACCGTGATTTCGTTCAACCCCCTATAATCAATGCATGGACGAAGCCCGCCATCCTTTTTACCCACAAAAAAGAAACCAGCACCCATCGGAGAGGTGGAATTCCGGATCAACCCGGCAGCTAATGAGTCCCGGATGTAGGTCTCCATTGACTCACGCTCCGGCCGTGAGAGGTTGTACAGCCTACTGGACGGGAACTCACTGCCTGGAACCAAATCAATGGCACAATCATACGGGCGGTGGGGAGGAAGCGTGAGAGCCAGATCCTTGCTGAACACGTCAGCGAGGTCATGGTACTCCGCCGGCACCGCCTTCAGATTGGGCGGGACTCGGACCTCCTCCTTAGCTTGGGAGCCGGGAGGAACCAAGGAACCTAGACACTCCCGATGGCAGGTTTCGCTCCACTGAACCACTACCCCGGACGGCCAATCGATCCGGGGATTGTGCTTTAGCATCCAGGGAAAACCCAAAACCACACGGGAGGTGGCCTGAGTCACAAAGAACTCGATCACCTCCCGGTGGTTA
The DNA here is from genome assembly GCF_902500255.1 of Thalassophryne amazonica. Taxonomy (NCBI): domain Eukaryota; kingdom Metazoa; phylum Chordata; class Actinopteri; order Batrachoidiformes; family Batrachoididae; genus Thalassophryne; species Thalassophryne amazonica. The sequence goes on along the minus strand of NC_047105.1, from coordinate 142,975,860 downwards.
CCTGACACCACCAGAGTTACAGGTGGTGTCTTATGCGTGATTGGTGGGAGTAGGGAGCCATCTAGTGCCCGAACCTGCACAGGCGAGGTAAGAGCCACCAGAGGGAGCCCTATCTCCCTGGCCCATCTACTGTCTAGCAGATTCCCTTCAGAGCCCGTGTCCACCAGTGCTGGGGCCTTCAGGGTTGAATCCTCAAACAGGATCGTGACTGGGAGTCGTGTAGCAATGTGGGTGTGTCCCACGTGAATGTTTCGGCCCACCCCTGGCCCAGTCTCTAGGGGCGGGCGTTGGAGTTTAACCGCTCGGGGCAGTCGCTTGCGAGATGCTCACTCGAGCCACAAACATAACAAGCTCCGTAGGCCCGCCTCCTTTGTGCTCCAGGTGCCCTAAATGTTGCCCTGCTCGTGTCCATAGCTTCGTCAGCAGGGGGAGCCGTAGGCGCACGGAGCGCAGGAACAGAGGAGCGTGGGGAGGGCGGAGCTCGGTCGGAACCGGAAGGGAGAGGGACGACGCGTGCCTGGCCACGCCCTTCGCCTCGTTCCCGACGGCGTTCCTCTAGCCGGTTGTCGAGTCGTATGACTAGATCGATGAGCCCATCTAAATCCCGCGGTTCGTCCTTCGCCACCAGGTGCTCTTTTAGGACCAGTGACAGTCCATTTACAAAGGCGGCGCGGAGGGCAGTGCTATTCCAGCCGGATCTCGCCGCCGCGATGCGGAAGGCGACTGCATAGGCAGCTGCGCTCCGACGCCCCTGTCTTATTGACAGTAGCGCGGTTGAAGCGGTCTCTCCTCTGTTGGGATGATCGAACACCGTTCTGAGCTCCCGCACAAACCCATCGTAAGTATGAAGGAGCCGTGAGTTCTGCTCCCAGAGCGCTGTAGCCCAAGCACGTGCCTCCCCGCGAAGCAGGTTTATTACATAAGCTACTTTGCTAGCGTCAGTCGCGTACATCACGGGACGCTGTGCGAAGACGAGCGAACACTGCATCAAAAAATCCGCGCACGTCTCCACACAGCCTCCGTACGGTTCTGGAGGGCTTATGTAAGCTTCTGGGGACGGAGGAAGGGACCGTTGAACGACCAGTGGAACGTCGCTATCACGCGCAGGGTCCTCGGGAGGGAGAGCCGCAGCGGCGCCCGGAGGGCGCGCTTCCACTTGTGCGGCGAGAGCCTCCACCCTGCGGTTTAGGAGAACGTGCTGCTCGGTCATTAAATCGATCCGAGTGGTGAAAGCGGTGAGGATCCGCTGCAACTCACCGATTACCCCTCCCGAAGATGCCGTCGCGCCCTGTTCTTCCATTGGCCGTTCAACAGCCGGTTGACGCCCCTCGGGATCCATGACGCTGGCCGAGATATCCTGTTGTGAAAGTGTAGGTACACGGACCCACAACAGGGGGCGTAATGAACGGACAATGGAGAAAGGTGAATAACAAGTTTTACTGTTGTGAAACGAGCACAACTAATACAACAATCAATAATTTGGGGTTTAGGTCGAAATCCGCTGGTGTCGTGTGGGCAGGCTCGAAGGTAGGAGACGTCCGTCCCAGTCGAACCGGAACCACCCAGATCTCCTCTGCCACCGAACCCTGGGAGTACTGGAACCGCCAAGTCCCGAATTCCCAGGTGGCCACTGCCTCCGCTCGTCGGATCCGGTACTGCTGGCGGGAGAGAGCAACAAACACACAGGTGTGGATGCGACAGCACCCAGTAAACGGAGAGGGGAGAAGCCGCCTCCACCTCTTGTCACTATACAGCAGGAAGGTGAGTACTTATCCAAGTAATTAGCTTTCAGTAGTCAGCTGTCCTGAAAAGGTTAACAAGTCTTATCTGGTTATGCAGAATATGCGTGCAGAGAACGTTACCTCAATCTTAAGGCGATATCTCGGCACTGAGGTGGAGACGCCGTCCTGATGATATACCTCCGTGCTGAGTGGAGTCAGCTGTGTCCATTAATGGGTGACAGCTGTCACCCTGACTGCTCTCGTAAGGCGGCAGCGCCCTCTGGTGCCTGGAGCCCGCACTCCAGACAGGGCGCCCTCTGGTGGTGGTGGGCCAGCAGTACCTCCTCTTAGCGGCCCACACAACATTACCGAGCAAATCAAGCAGAGGGTCAAAGCACAGGGGTGTCCAATAAATGGCAGGCAGGGCTCAGAGTCCACCAGGAGACAGTAACAGTCAGAAACTAGAAAAATAAAACACGAGAGATAATTAACTACAAGGAAATGACAGTCAGAAGAAGGCATGGAAGCTAAATGCACAGGCGAGGACCGAGCAGGACACACCTGGGTGTTAAATATACAGAAAACAGACTCACACAGGAGGAAGCAACAAAAAAACAAGACAGAGGAAACAATGTCAAAATAAAACAGGCAAAACCACAGAGCACCACCAAAGACACTCTGAACGCTGAAGAAGGAAATATGACAACACTAAAGAACACAAAATGGTGTGTGGGCCGCCTGAAGAGGAGGTACTGCTGGCCCACCACCAGAGGGCGCCCTGCCTGAAGTGCGGGCTTCAGGCACGAGAGGGCGCTGCCGCCACGGACACAGCCGGGGGTGACAGCTGTCACTCATTATCTCTTGACAGTTTTTTGTAACTCCTTCTACCTCCCGCGTGATTTTTGGCTTCCCATGGATGATTAAACACAATCCCCGGATTGATTGGCCGTCTGGGGTTGTGGCTCAGTGGAGCGAAACCTGCCACCGGAATTGTTTAGGATCCTCGGTTCCTCCCGGTGTAAACGCTAAGGAGGAGGTTAAAGTCCCTCCCAATCTGACGGCGGTGCCGGTTGAGTACCACAATCTTGCTGACGTCTTCAGCAAGGATCTGGCGCTCACCCTTCCCCCGCACCGTCCGTACGATTGTGCCATTGATTTGGTCCCGGGCATTGAGTTCCCGTCCAGCAGGCTGTACAATCTCTCATGTCCCGAGCGCGAATCAATGGAGACCTACATCCGGGACTCATTAGCTGCCGGGATGATCCGGAATTCCACCTCCCCAATGGGTGCAGGTTTCTTTTTTGTGGGCAAGAAAGATGGAGAACCGGCTGTTTGTGAAGGGCGAGAAGTGTGAGTTCCACTGCACCTCTTTGTCCTTCCTGGGGTTCATCATCTCCTCCAACTCCGTCGCCCCTGATCCGGCTAAGGTTGCGGCGGTGAGAGATTGGCCCCAACCAACAAGCCGTAGGAAGCTGCAACAGTTCCTCGGCTTTGTGAATTTCTACAGGAGGTTCATTAAGGGCTACAGTCAGGTAGTTAGCCCCCTGACAGCCCTGACCTCTCCAAAAGTCCCCTTCACCTGGTCAGATCGGTGCGAAGCCGCGTTCAAGGAGTTGAAACGCCGGTTCTCGTCTGCACCAGTTCTGGTGCAGCCCAACCCTAGCCGCCAGTTTGTGGTTGAAGTGGATGCCTCAGACTCAGGAATAGGAGCCGTGCTATCCCAGAGCGGAGAGACCGATAAGGTTCTTCACCCGTGTACCTACTTTTCTCGCAGGTTGACCCCAGCTGAACGGAACTATGACGTCGGCAATCGAGAACTCCTTGCGGTGAAAGAGGCTCTTGAGGAGTGGAGACACCTGTTGGAGGGAGCGGCTGTGCCGTTCACGGTTTTCACTGACCATCGGAACCTGGAGTATATCAGGACCGCCAAGCGGCTGAACCCCAGGCAAGCCCGCTGGTCACTGTTCTTCGGCTGTTTTGACTTCTGAATCACCTACCGCCCCGGGACCAAGAACCAGAGATCGGATGCCTTGTCCCGGGTGCATGAAGATGAGGTCAAGACTGAGCTGTCGGATCCACCGGAGCCCATCATTCCAGAGTCCACTGTCGTGGCCACCCTCATCTGGGACGTGGAGAAGACCATCTGGGAGGCCCTGGCACGGAGCCCGGACCCCGGAACTGGGCCGAAGAACAAACTCTACGTCCCACCAGAGGCCAGGGCTGCTGTTTTGGATTTCTGTCACGGTTCTAAGCTCTCCTGTCATCTGGGGGTGCGAAGAACCATGGCGGTGGTCTGGCAGCACTTCTGGTGGGCGTCCCTGGAGGCCGACGTCCGGGAATACATCCAGGCCTGCACCACCTGTGCCAGGGGCAAGGCAGACCACCAGAAGGCACAGGGACTTCTTCAGCCACTTCCTGTGCCTCATCGCCCCTGGTCCCACATCGGTCTGGATTTTGTCACGGGCCTCCCGCCGTCCCAGGGCAACACCACCATCCTCACGATAGTGGACCGATTCTCCAAGGCGGCCCACTTTGTGGCCCTCCCGAAGCTCCCCGCGGCCCAGGAGACTGCAGGCCTTCTGGTCCACCATGTCGTCCGTCTGCATGGGATACCCACCAACATCGTCTCTGATCGTGGTCCCCAGTTTTCCTCACACGTCTGGAGGAGCTTCTGCCAGGAACTGGGGGCCACCGTGAGCCTCTCGTCCGGGTATCACCCGCAGACCAATGGACAGGCGGAACGGGCCAATCAGGAATTGGAGCAAGCCCTGCGCTGTGTGATGTCCGCACACCCGACGGCCTGGAGTGAACATCTGGCCTGGATTGAGTATGTGCCTAACAGCCAGGTGTCCTCTGCCACCGGCCTCTCCCCATTTGAGGTGTGTTTGGGGTATCAGCCCCCATTGTTTCCTGTGGTGGAGGGAGAGGTCGGTGTGCCCTCGGTCCAGGCCCACCTGCGGAGGTGCCGTCGGGTGTGGCGCTCTGCCCGTTCTGCCTTGTTGAAGGCCCGGACGAGGGCGAAGACCCATGCAGACCGCCGGTGGTCCCCGGCCCCTGCTTACCGGCCCAGGCAGGAGGTGTGGCTATCCACAAAGGACATCCCCCTCCAGGTGGACTCCCCGAAGCTCAAGGACAGGTACATCGGACCTTACAAAATCCTCAGTCCTGCCGCAGTGAAGCTCCGACTCCCAGCTTCACTGCGGATCCACACAGTTTTTCATGTGTCACGAATCAAACCTCACCACACCTCACCCCTCTGTGCTCCCGGACCGGCGCCGCCTCCTGCCCGGATCATCGACGGGGAGCCGGCTTGGACGGTGCGCCGGCTCCTGGACGTCCGTCGGATGGGCCGGGGGTTCCAGTATTTGGTGGACTGGGAGGGGTATGGACCCGAGGAATGCTCCTGGGTGAAGAGGAGCTTCATCCTGGATCCGGCCCTCCTGGCCGATTTCTACCGCCGCCACTCGGACAAGCCTGGTCGGGCGCCAGGAGGCGCCCGTTGAGGGGGGGGTCCTGTTGTGTGGGCCGCCTGAAGAGGAGGTACTGCTGGCCCACCACCAGAGGGCGCCCTGCCTGAAGTGCGGGCTTCAGGCACGAGAGGGCGCTGCCGCCACGGACACAGCCGGAGGTGACAGCTGTCACTCATTATCTCTTGACAGCTGTCACCCATCTACTCTACATCATCTCACTCCATAAAGACCGGACATCATCTCCACCTCGTTACCAAGATATCATCTACCTGTGAAGGTAATATCCTCAGCCAGAAACTGTGTCCTAGTCTGAATTCATTTTGCAGCTGCTTTCCTGTGGAGTGCCTTATCAGTGAGGTTGGCGTAATCCGCGACGGCTTCGCTTCACACCCCAACCAGATAAGTGTTTGACAGGAGCTGCACGAGTGTGTATTAGAGGTGGAGGTGACTTTCCACCTTCTGACTGCTTTTGTTACTGGGTGTGCACACACCCACATCTCACTGTTTGTGCTCCTCGCCAGCAGTACCAGATCCGACAGGTGGGGACGGTGATCACCTGGGAATTTGGGACTTGGCGGCTCCAGTATTCACCGGGTTCTGTGGCGGTGGAAATCGTGTGGTTCCGGCTCTTCTCAGGACAGACGTCTTCTATCCTCGAGCCTGCCCACACGTCACTTTTGTGGATTGACTGCTATCAGATTCTGAGATTGTCTGTATAGTCGTTGTGCACATTCACAACATTAAATTGTTACCTTTTGGCTCATCTATTGACCGTTCATTTGCGCCCCCTGTTGTGGGTCCGTGTCACTACACTTTCCCCAACACAAAAGATATAAACACCGAACAGTTAGGAACCAAAGCCTGTCAATATAATGACAAAAGCAGCCTCATGAAAAATAATAAAAAGCAAGACAAATCATGAAACCATGACAACTCGTGGCAACCACTCAGTGGTGAGGAAGGTGGTTTCTTGATTGATTCTTGGATGGGATGGTGGATGTGGAGATGACTGATCAGACCCAGGGGCGTCCAACTGGGGGGGTAAAGGGTACTATGTACCCAGGGCCCAGAGCATGGGGGTGCCACAAAAAACTGGCATTGAATACATTTTTGTGTTGCATGTTATTAATGTCCATACAATTCATGTTGTAAAAGAATATAATTAGAATGAATGTATAAATGTTGCAAAACATAATTCTGCTCTAACAATAATATTGAAAGATCTCTGAGGGCCCTTCCACCCCTGCACAGTTGTACAATGGTTTAGTCCAGGTGCACAGGCAGCATGCTGCCACACACACACACACACACACACACACACACACACACACACACACACACACACACACACACACACACACACACACACACACACACACACACACACACACCCCATGTTTGGTAGTGCTGAAGCAAATAATTGATTTAATCAATTATTAAAATAGTTGTCAACTAATTTAGTCATTGATTAGTTGTTAAATAACTTAAATAACGGTGCAGGGCAAATGTTTCCATATAAATCAACCGTTTCTGCAGCGCAGCTTTGCTTTGAACCTTGATCTAAGCAGTGCTTTGATCTGTTGCTTTGTTGATCCACTGTTTTATTTCGCTTTATCTTAATTTTTCCCCACTAAAACCCTAAAGAGCATATGTCTGTGAGTAATATTTACCTTTTTATGTTAATCTGACCTGTTATGGTCTTCTGAAACAGTTGATAGATGTATTTTATAACTTAAAAACAGGACTGATGCTAACACGTTAGCATGTCTATGGTGTTTTCAATGTTAAAGTTAGCATTAAGCTGTTGCAGCTGTCAGCACATTTGTTTTCTGTATAATAATTCATGGCTCAGAGTTTGTTCTCGTAAAAGAGTCAAATGTATTACAAATTGTAATATTTTTTAATTTATTTTTTTATTTATATATTAGTAAGAACAGCAACAACAATAATAGTAATAATCAGTAATGCTACAATACAATTTTAGAGAAAGAAACCAAAGAACCTGATTAAAGACAACAGAAAAGATAAATCCAACTAACAATGAACATAAATAAATAAATATAGAAATAAGTGTTTCCCGTGAACACCTAGTGACTCTTAAACCTCCACTTCATCCCTGTTTTATTAAGTTTAATGACAATTTGTTTCAGTCAAACCACATCTAAGCTGTGTTTTTACACAAGAAAAAATAAAATGCATTAAACTGCACATTTGTGTCTTTTTTCATGAAAATATCGTATTAAATATAACATATTACACTTTCATCAGGCCTTTAAAATACTTTTGTGGACTCTTGCTGTAATATGTTGTCAGTGGTTGAGATAGTTGCTGTCGGCATCTAAAAATGCCCATCATCGGGTGAAACCTGATAGAAATCTCTTTGTGGTGTGTCGGTGATGTATGTACGTGCAAAATAAAACAAAACACTACTACAGGTATGTTTTTGACAAGAATATAATATAACTTTGTTACAAGGTCAAACGTTGATGTTGCGTGATAAAGGCCTTTTAATAATATCTCACTTAAAGAAATAATGACAAAACTCACATGTAAGTAAAAAACAAAACAAAATGATTAATCGAAAAAATAATCGACCGATGAACTGATTAGTAAAATAATGGTTAGTTGCAGCCCTAGTGTTTAGGCTGAAATAAAATATGTCTTTCCTAAAAAAAATCAAAGTCCGGATTTCAAAAAAGAAGAGAAAAAAAGGACGGAACGAAAACTAAATGAGGGAAAGCAGCTGCTAACCAAATTCTTTGAAAAGAGAGGTGAGCTTGAAAGCTAGCTATATTGAGTTGGGGGGTCTGAGGGACCAAACTGCACCATTTTCGAGACAAATGGTGCAATTTGATGCATTCCTGTGCATTTTAACAGACGGGAATGCACCAAATTGCACCATTTTTCTAGAAAATGCTGCAGTTTGGTCCCTCAGACCCCCCAAATCAATACTGTTCCCCCAACTTTAAAAAGGGTTCTGATTCCCAGGTGTGATCTAAGGTACGAGGTCTGTTAGAAAAGTATCCGACCTTTTTATTTTTTGCAAAAACCTGATGGATTTGAATCACATGTGCTTGCATGAGTCAACCTTGAACCTTCATGCGCATGCGTGAATTTTTTCACGGCTGTCGATTGTGTCATTTCCCGGTAACCAGCCTTTGTGTGAGGATTGTGCAGCACGCTCAGCAGATTTTCATTTCAAGGAAAAAGACGGAATGACTGGAGCAGCGTCGCATCAAATTGTGCCAGAAACTGGGCGACAGCCAGGTGGAAATCATTCGGATGATTCAGACGGCTTTCGGTGATGATCCTATGGGCATCACACAGATTAAGGAGCAGTACAACCGGTTTAAAGACGTCCGCCACAGCGATGGAGAGCGAGCCACACTCTGGTCGGCCATCAACATGCTGAAATGACCAGATCATTTCCAAAGTGAACACTGTGGTGATGCGGGATCGTCGTGTGACTATCTGAGAAATTGCGGAAGAGGTGGACATCAGCACTTTTTCGGCACATTCCACTGTGACAGAAGATTTGGCCATGAAAAGAGTGGCGGTGAAATTCATGCTGCTGCTGACGGCGGCACAAAAGCGCCTCCGTGTTGAAGTCTCGCAGGACATGCTGTGACATGCCCACCTCTTCCACAATTTCTCGGATAGTCACACGACTGAAAAGTCACCGAAAGCCGTCTGAATCATCCGAATGGTTTCCACCTGGCTGTCACCCAGTTTCTGGCTAAATTTGATGCAGCGCTGCTCCAGTCGTTCCGTCTTTTTCCTTGAAATGAAAATCAGCCGAGCGCACAGCACACGTCCCACACAAAGGCTGCTTACCAGAAAATGAAGCAATCGACAGGTGTGAAAAAGTTCATGCATGTTCACGAAGGCTTTAGAAATTTGGTGTGTGTGTTAATAAAAAAGAACAGCATGTGTACCTAGGGCCAAGAATTTGGTGCTACGCCCCTGATCAGACCACTTGATGACACACACCATTTCTTGCTGCAGGAAGGTTGTACTGCTCAGGATCTTGCTCTCTTCCCTTCCTCTTTCTCCTCTGTTGTTTGTTCACACTTTTTTGAAGACTTTCACTCCCTTGTGGCTCATTGCTCACCAGCTGCCTCAGTCAGTCCCTCGCTTGTTGTTCTCAGGTATGGAGCAGCTCTTCAGGATGTGTTTCAACAAGTCCTTGTGGCGTTTCTTCTGCCCTCCTCAGGACCTTTTTCCTTTGCTCAGCTGGGAGCAGAAGATCTGTTTGGGCAGTTGGCTGTTACCCATCTGAACAATGTGACCCATCCACCTCAGCTGGTTCTGATTTTTTTTCACCTTTATTTGATGAACTTTCTTCTTTTGACAAACAAAACCCAATGTGCAGGAAAGCAAAACAGCTGATAAACTTATACATTTAGTCCACATTCTTCATGTTCCAACAGCATGTCAACAACCACCCCAACCTCCCCCCAAACCCAAAGGCCAAACCAACACACATACACACTCCCACAAACAAAATGTGGTATTACAGTCGTAACAATATGGAAATTCAAAGCCAAGGGAGAAAAAAAGAGAAAAAAGAAAAGAGAAAACAACAATAATAATATAATCTAATCATCTTCCATATCATAAATAACAATCTGTTATTTATAGGTCTGGGCGGCTTTGCTTGAGCTGCTGCCCCCGCGACCCGACTCCAGATAAAGCGGAAGAAAATGGATGGATGGATGGATGGATGGATAAAGCAAAAACTTAAATTTTTCTATCTTGAGATTATACAGCACCTCTCGAACCCAGTGGACATGTGAAGGGGGGCGGGGAAGCATCCAATTGAACAAAATCAGCCGACGGGCCGGCAGGGTGGCGAACGCCAAGGCCGTTTACATGCGTTTGGCAGACCTGCAACAGGTGGAATACCAGAAACTGCAGATAAGTTATTCTGAATGATAACACAGTGATAGGCTCTACTCAAAACACTGAAAATATATTCCCAGAAAGACCGTCCTTTGAGACACAGCCAAAACATCACTCAAATGGAAAATTTTTGCCAGTCTAGCCTTGGTATAGTGACCCTAAAAAGAACCTTACATTGAACGTGTTTGTGACGAGCTCAGACAGATGATGCATGAACAAGAGACAAAGCAGAATTCCACTGTTAATGTAACATTCAGGCTTTCCTCCCGAATATTCTTGATTACAGTAAAGGCCCCTTCACACATAGTGCAAATATGTGCAACACCCGCCGGAGCAAACAATGATGTTTGTTCAGTAGTAAAAAAAGTTTCATCTGCTGTGACTGGATAGCATGTATCCTTACCGCTTGGCATCACAGTTTATTGCAACTTGCACCTTTCCCAGAAGCTACTGTCATCTGAGCACTGATATTGATATTGCATGTGCTTATAGACAAAAACAAATAAGAGACAAAATTCGATTTATTATTCAACTAAACTGCAAATATATGAATTTTTTAACATTTATGAAACACTTCTCTAAACAAGGCCATAGGGTCACTGACCCTAAAGAGATTCCCTCCTTGGCACAGTGATCTATTCAACAATTCAGTGTTACAACCAAAACTATGATACATACACTTTTCTTTCCTTTATATTTGACATCCTTGACCATGAAAACATGCGACTAGAACTTGGAATCACTTTTATGTCTTTATTAGTTCAAAAGTTATTGTATAAAAACGATTTTTCGGTAATGGCGGTTTTCTTCTGGATCTAGCTCCATAACATTTGAAGCTACATCAAATCTGATGACACCTTACTGAATCAGTACAGATTCAGCTACAATTTGGTGTTAGTTGTGCATCTCTAGCTTCATTTGTCACCTCACACTGACACATTTTCTATTTTCTGTTATGTGTCGACGCGGGTTGAGGAGCGGACCTGCGTCTGACAGAACCCAGCGGTAAAAATAACCAGAAGGCGGTTCCCAACAGAAACAATTTATTTTTCACCTGTGCTTACAAATGTAAAACATAAAAGCGTCCCTCTGGTGGAGTGATAAGTGGCACGTTCACCAGCGCCCGCAAAGATTAAAGCCCGGCGCTCCTGGACTCAGTACCACCGCCAAACACCCCCCAGGTGGACACGACGAACCGATTCTCTGTGGAGCAAAGAGAAGGTGAGGTGAGTCAGCAGATACAACTCTATCTTTCGCATAACACACGCTATCAGCAACACACTCAGGTCAATGTTTCTTTTTAACTTTATGCAAATGAGCAGCCTCTCACAACAGGTGGAGGATCACTTATCCTGCACGCCACCGCAGTGAGAAGCAAGCTGCACAATTCTCATCACAATCTCAGTTTACTGTGTAACAAAACACCAAGATACTATCAACACTTACTTAATCACTTAATTACCTTTAGCGTGTGCTGACAGCATGTGTCCTCACCCTTCCCTGCTTCACGGGCTCGATATGTCAAACCCAGGCGCGGTCCTCAGCGTCTCACAAACGAACATCACAAGGTCGAGTTCCTGGCAGTTCTGCTCAAATCACACATGACTTATATGCAGAACGCCATCCAATTATCTGCTTCAGCTGCAAGTCTTCAAGGCCGCACGTGAGCCCCTGCCACAGGTGTTCCACATGAAGCTAATAAGGGTGAGGACTCTTCAGCCAGCACTTTCTCCACAGACAAATCAGCCCTCATGCCACCTGGAGAGCAAAGAAAAGAAAAGAACACCAACACAGCCAGCCACGCCCCCCCAACACACAACAGTACCCCCCCATTAACGGGAAGCCTCCCGGCGACCGAACCAACCAGGCCCGAGAACAGCATCCCCCTCCAGGGTCCACGTCAGGAAGCAGGACAGGCACCGCAGCAGGAAGGCCGGCTGGAACCAACAAAAAACCCCCAAAACATTCCCCAAAAACAGGGTCACTCACACAGGAAAAAAAAAACAACAAAAAAAAACACACAAAAACCCACCCAACAACCTCCCCAGGGGACCGTCCCATCAACCCCGGGAAGAAAAGAAAAAACCCCAAACGCAAAACCCCCAACATAGTCCCACAAACACAATACAAACATAAAAGAAAAACAACAAACAACCCCCCCAGAATGACCTGCAGAGCCCAACCCCCCCCCAGAAGGCCTTCATTGCCAGTTCCAGGAGGAACAGCCAAAACCATAAGCCCAACAAAGGTCCCCAGGTGCACATGGAGCAACACGGCGCCCCCCCCCAGGGGACCGTAACATCAACCCCAGGAGGTACCCACCCCACAACCCCGGAACCCCAGACTTGGTCACACATGGCTGGTCGGTCCCAAGCCAACTCCCCCCCAGGGGACCGTCCCATCAACCCCGGAGGTGGAACCCGGAAGGAAAACAAGATGAAATCAAAAACCAACCGCCGGAGGACAACCAAAAACAACCTCGGGGGGATAGAAACGACCACAAATCCCGCTACCCTCTCCAGCACCCCGAAAGACCCCAGGTCCCTCCCAGAGCCCCCCGGCGGCTCAATTTCGGCAAACGGCCCAAAATAGTAAGCCGGAGAAGGGAACAAGGAGAAAACCAACCCAGCTCAACCCCAAGGCGCAGCAGAGAACTGGAAATGCGTCCAGTGCCACAACTCGGCCATACCCCAGCCGCTCAGGAGGGGTGGAACTACCAAAATGGCAAAACGGCAACAGATCAGCCCACCCCTCCGACTGAGGTAAGTCTCCGCTGCACCACACCCCGGCAACACCAATGACGAACGGTACAAAGGTTCACCGAGGCTGGAGTGGAACTGGGCCCTAACCAAACCAAAGAAACGCCTCCAACACCCCCCCCCCCCCCCCCTAGGTGCAGAGGTCTTCTGAGAATGCTCAGCGTGACCAACCTGCACCACCCCACAACCCACAAGACGAACGGTCTTGGGGCAAGTGAGGTCGGGGTTAGGGATGTAGAGAAATAAAAACAACAAAATAAAACGACCCAACAAACCCAAACAAAAAAAAAACCTAAACCACATACAAACTTGACAATTAAGTGAGCCCAACAATCACTCCACCAGATACGCCCCTAACTCCCCAAACACTCATAACCCCTGATTAAAGAAAACAAAACCTTTACTTGTGCTGGAAATTTTTTTTGTTGTTTTTTTTGTTATGTTGCCTGTCCCAGAACACTTGGAGTTACGTCGCCGTTATTTCTCTTGACGCTTACGTGTCGGGGCAATACAGACATCTCTACTCGTCCGAGCTGCATGGGCTCGTCAACAGGAGGAGCCGGAGGTCCCGTCGGAGGAGCCTCAGTGGGGCGAAGAAGAGGCGGCCCAGACCTGTGTCGGGGAAAGCCCCGAGACAAAAAAAAAAACGCTCTGATGGGCGTCCTCTCTCACGTCCACGCTCCCTCATCCGATCATCCAGACGAATCACCAACGATATTAGCTCGTCTAAATCATTTGGCTCATCACGGACCGCCAGCTCGTCTTTTAGTGCCTCATTTAACCCGTCTACAAACACGCCCCGTAAAGCTACGGCATTCCAACCGGATTGAGCAGAAAAAATCCGAAAGTCCACGGAATACTCCGCCGCACTCCGCCTCCCCTGCCTGAGATTCAGTAACCGTTGAGCACCGGTATTCGTTTTCACCGAATGGTCAAAAACCAATCGGAACTCCCGGGAGAAATCCTTAAAGGACCTTAACAATGGCGAGTTGTTACTCCACAACGCAGTGACCCAAGCTAAGGCGTCGCCTCGGAGCAGATTTGTTACATAAGAAACACGACTTCCATCGGAAGAGAAGGAAGCCGGTCGCTGAGTAAAGACCAAAGAACATTGCATCAGAAACGAAGCACAAGCCTCGGCGTCTCCCGCATAAGGCTCCGGATGACAAATAACCAGTTCGAACACCGAATCCCTGGGTGACGGAGTTATCTGCCCCGGTATCGATGATGCCACAGCTGGAGCTGCAGGAAGCGGAACGGCTTACGCTGCAAGCTCCGTAACACGGGCGTCTGTTTGTTCAAGTCGATTTGCGAGATGCTGTAATTGCTCCCATATTTTCTCCAAGTGTTCTTGCACCTTTTCGGCAAAAGGAACCGCCTCTGGGGCTGGGTCCATTATGGAATGGCCGGGAACTACTGTTATGTGTCGACGCGGGTTGAGGAGCGGACCTGCGTCTGACAGAACCCAGCGGTAAAAATAACCAGAAGGCGGTTCCCAACAGAAACAATTTATTTTTCACCTGTGCTTACAAATGTAAAACATAAAAGCGTCCCTCTGGTGGAGTGATAAGTGGCACGTTCACCAGCGCCCGCAAAGATTAAAGCCCGGCGCTCCTGGACTCAGTACCACCGCCAAACACCCCCCAGGTGGACACGACGAACCGATTCTCTGTGGAGCAAAGAGAAGGTGAGGTGAGTCAGCAGATACAACTCTATCTTTCGCATAACACACGCTATCAGCAACACACTCAGGTCAATGTTTCTTTTTAACTTTATGCAAATGAGCAGCCTCTCACAACAGGTGGAGGATCACTTATCCTGCACGCCACCGCAGTGAGAAGCAAGCTGCACAATTCTCTTCACAATCTCAGTTTACTGTGTAACAAAACACCAAGATACTATCAACACTTACTTAATCACTTAATTACCTTTAGCGTGTGCTGACAGCATGTGTCCTCACCCTTCCCTGCTTCACGGGCTCGATATGTCAAACCCAGGCGCGGTCCTCAGCGTCTGACAAACGAACATCACAAGGTCGAGTTCCCGGCAGTTCTGCTCAAATCACACATGACTTATATGCAGAACGCCATCCAATTATCTGCTTCAGCTGCAAGTCTTCAAGGCCGCACGTGAGCCCCTGCCACAGGTGTTCCACATGACGCTAATAAGGGTGAGGACTCTTCAGCCAGCACTTTCTCCACAGACAAATCAGCCCTCATGCCACCTGGAGAGCAAAGAAAAGAAAAGAACACCAACACAGCCAGCCACGCCCCCCCAACACACAACATTTTCCCTATATTTTTGCATATTCTGGATCACCAGATCCGGAATCCGGATCCGATCATCACCAAACTTTGTTGTTTGATAGAACATTTGACTATGTTACACCCTAATTTTTTTCAAGCCTTTCTGCCTTGTTTTTGTGGAGTTAGAAACTAGAATGTCAAAATTCCCTCTATCCCACAATGGTGAAGAATCCTTTAAAAAATTCCTGGATCCGGATCGTGATCCGGATCACCACTAAAATTTAATCACTTGTTCCTCTTGTCATTTCCAACCACTCCACATAATTTCATCAAAATCCATTCAAAACGTTTTGAGTTATCCTGCTGACAAACAGATAGACAGACAAACAAACAAACAAACAAACTCGACCGAAAACATAACCTCCTTGGCGGAGATAATAAAAACAATGCACCATCTAAAAACATCGCATTGTACAAATATGATCCCTCTGTTCCTCTGTAGATGACCCATGGTCAGTGACGTACAGTCATGAAATGACATGAATGAGAAGCAGTTCGGTCGTCTCATTCATGTCCACATCTGCTGGCGCGTGTCCTGCCGGCCCGTGTGCGTCTTGCCAAAACACGTCTTCTGGATGGCGCGCCGCACAACACCACATCATGTGGAACAGAGCTCACGTGGGTGACGTGACAGTCAAATCACCTGCTGCGTGTTCTGATCTGATGGTCCATTTCAACCTGGGGGCAGCCTGTCCATGTGGGCTATATTTTTATTTTTGTCCACTTGATGACAGCAAAGAGACACACGTGTGTCACAGTGGTCAGTTATAGTCCATATCCGTCCAAACACAGTACTGTCCAGCTGGGATGTCCAGAATGACAGATCTCCACAGCCGCTTCTGTCATAGCCACACCTCCTGTCAGTTCAGCGCACACACCAAAGCCAGACTCGTGGGGCACTTAGACAAATTTCACTGTGAGTACAGCAGTGATTGTCTGCAGTCTGTTGTTGTACCAAGAGTGTGAATGGCCACACATTTTCTAAGTGCCATGCAAGCCCAGAAGCCCATGCATATTGTCTGCCCAGTAGTAATACCTGCATACTGGTAGGGCAAAAGGAGACTGCAGAATTGATTATCGGATTCTCGCTGGTTTGCCAGGCCATAAAAAAATAGAAATGAGTCTGTCCAACTTATCACGAAAAGATTTATTAAAAAAGACTGGAAGGTGCTGAAACAAATAAAGAAACTTTGGAAGAATCACCATCTCAACCACATTCATCCGACCTACAAGTGAGAGAGGCAAAGATGACCAGCGTGCAAAGTCCCCCTAAGTCTTCTTGATCAGAGGAGCAAAATTAATGTGATATAAATCCGAAAGAGATGTGGAAATCTGAATGCGCGATTATCATAAACCACTTGCCTGTGTCTGCCTCCCTGTCCTGTCTGTTTTTAACCTTTAGTGTAGTTTGTGAGTTTATCCCCCACATGGTGCACTCAGAGCCGAGGAACACCTACTGCTTATCACTGCCACACGCCTGATGTGCATAAGCAGCTGATCAGCAGCGGGCTACTTAATCCCAGGCTTGCAGCTCATTCACTTCCAGTTTCTTGTTGGTTTTTTCATGTCCGTGCCATGAAGCCAGATTCTCTGCATGAGAATCCACGACCTTAACCCTTTCCTGCCGCTTCCATGCGGTCAGACAATGGAGCTTCCCACAGCTACATTCAAGGTAACCTGGCCTACTCTAATTCTCATATTAGAGCGTGTTGATTTTCCTGGTGTTCCCAGACACTATCCTGTGCGGATCCATGCTGCACTGACTCCTGGTTCCACGGCTATCTGCACCACATCACTTTGGAACTCTCACTCTGAGCTCAGAGCGCAAAGTTCTGCCCCACTCCAGTTAAGTTCCTTCATGTTCTGTGGGATTCTGTTCTCACACATTCCTGCCAGTGACTGTGCATGACTAAGAACTACATCCAAGAACTAGTACCAAGAACTATTTCCAAGAACTGTTTTTCAAGAACTGTATGAACTCTGTTACTGCACCACTAAGAACTGGCGTGCCCAACCAGTCGATCAGATGAAAAAAAAAAATCCTTGACAGGATGCTGCTATAACAGACTGATGCAGCAGGTGGCAGCAATGCACCAACAAGGATCCCGGCTGCCGTTAAACCCCAGAGAAGAAGAGGAGCTCTTTTTTTTTTTTTTTATGGTGGATAAGAAACAAAAAAGTTATAATTTTCATCCTGGATTTTTTTTTTTTCATTTACTTGAATGGCAAATCCATCTGTCTTATCTGCAGTGTAAATGTGGCTTTACTGAAGAAAGGGAATTTGGAGCGGCATTTCAGATGATTCACAAGAAATACGATACTAACTTCTAATGCTAACCCGGCTAAGGCCCAATCTCAATTCTCTTTTGTACGCCTTCCCCTACCCCTTTAAATCAAGGGATAAGGTGAAGGGGTACGCCTCCAGCCCTATGAATTGAGACACCCCTCCGCCTTAGGAGAAAAAAAAACTGCTCATCTCAAACTGCCGTCTTCACTGTTTGTTAACATGACAACTGAAATGCAACTTGTTGCAGCAGCCTGTTTGCTCTTTTTATTTTCTCGCCTTTCTGTGTAAATGCAAAGAAATAGAAGAAGTCACAGATTTCTTCGACACATCGCAATCATGTCGGAGAATTTTGTGGTATTAATAATTGATCTAATTAATTTGTAATTTAATTTGTAATTTGTAATCCCATTTTTTTTTGCATCCAGCACTATTTCGTTTAGAGATTTCCTTGACAAATAATAACAGTGGCTCGGACGGATGTCAGGTTATGTGTTACACATGTACATGTGTGTGTGTATCTATTTTCCAACTTATTCCCATTTCCATAAGCAAACCTTATTTCTTAAACTGTAAACAATATTCCCAGAACTGTGAACATTCCTGTTTTGAGCCTACAGTGAACTTTCTGTTGTTAAAGGCTTCAGTTTTACAAGTGCAGTCACTCACCATCTCTATCCTCCGTTCTCCTAGTTCCCATCCTTGGCTCTGTGCACGCACCTGGCCCCAGCATTCCAGTTGGTTCTCAGACTCCTAAGTCTATCCATGTGTGTACTGCAGCATCCAGATGTTCCACCACTACAAGTGGACCCTGTCTTGGCTCAGCAGGCCGTCTAACCAGCGCAGCATTGTCCTTTTGTTTATTGTAAATAAATCTCTTTTTGTTCACAGCCAGTTCTGTTCCTTGCTCCCAGCGTGTAAGACCATCACCAAGTTCTGGTCCAGTCCCGTCTGGACCTGTAACCATAACACCACCAGCTGTCCACTTAAATGGCGCTATAGAGGGAGGAATAGCTTTAGCATAATCATTAATAGGTAACAGCTCACTTTTTCGATAATTAAGTTTATAACCTGATATGCCACCATATTCATTCATTCACTCATCTTCAACCGCTTAGTCCAGTTAAGGGCCATGGGGGCTGGAGCCTATCCCAGCAGCCATAGAGCGTGAGACAGGGTACAGCCTGGACAGGACACCAGTCTGTTGCAGGGGCACATATAGACAAATGAACACATTCACGCACACTTACAGACAATTTAAAAGTTTCCAATCCACCTAACCTGCATGTCTTTGGATGTGGGAGGAAGGCGGAGCACCCAGAGGAAACCCATGCAAACACGGGGAGAACATGTAAACTCCAAACAAAGGCCACAGACGGGAATCAAACCCATGACCTTCTTGCTGTGAGGTAACAGTGCTAACCACTAATCCACCATGCTGCCTCATAGTCTTTCAAGATATTAAAAATTGTAGGAAAAAAAATTAATGGGGTCAGAGACATAAAGGAGAAGGTCATCCACATATAAAGAAACCTCATGAATAGTATCTGAACACGTTATACCTTTAAAATTACCCTCTGAATGAAGCCAGGGGGCTAAAGGCTCAATTGCCAAAAAAAAAAAAAAAATACCAGTGGGAAAAGTGGGCAACCTTGTCTTGTATCACAATTTAAAGAGAAAGAGGAAGACAAAGTGTCATTTATCTGAATAGAAGCCCTTGGAGAAGAATAGAGTAGCTTGACCCAGTCCACAAAAGCTGCACCCAGCCTAAATCTACCCAACACACTGTACAAGAAAGCCCATTCAACCCTGTCAAAGGCCTTCTTGGCATCAAGAGACACCACAACCTCTGGCACTGAAGGACTGGTGGACGTAATATTAAAAAGGCATCTAGTATTAAAGACTGCAGACCTGTCATAAAACCTGTATGAGCCAGTCCAATAATGGCTGGTAAGACATGTTGTAAATAACAGGCAAGAACCTTAGAAAAAAATTTAAAATCCACATTTAAAAGTGAAATTGGCCTATAACTACCACAAAGCAAAGGGTCCTTATCTTTTTTAAGAAGCAGAGAAATCATGGCTTCCGGCAGGGTGTCTGGGAGATGACCACAAACAAAAGTTTCATTGTACATATCTTTTAATATGGGACTGAGTGAAGCATAAAAAACCTTACAGTATTCAGCAGTAAAGCCATCAGGTCCAGGATACTTGCCATTCTGGAGTGCAATAATACCCTGTTGGACCTCTCCTAAGGTGGTTCTTGATGATGACACACTCTATGCTTTGGAGGTTGGATTCAGCCAGGATGCTGATGTTGGTACAGTAGTCTTTCCACCAGATCCAAAGGATGCTCCTCAGGCAGCACTGGTGAAATCACTTAAGGGGCTTCTGCTGGTGACAGAAGGTGGTGAAAGTCTCAGATCTGTACAGCAGGGAGGACATGACGACAGCTTTGTAGATGATTCTCGTCACATGTCGAAGGTCTCTGTTGTTAAAAACGTGTGTGAAGCTGGCTGAAGACAGTTCCTGCACGTATTCAGTCGGTGTTGGATCTTGTCTCAGATGGTTGTTGGCAATTTCTGAGAGAACCTTTACTGCAGTAGACATGTCTTTGAAGTGTTCTTTCTTTTGAACACTGATGCAATCTTTGGTCTTCAGCCGGCCATCCTTGATTTGTAGAGGTGCTTGTCCTTGGGTGGAGGGGTCGTAGATTGCTTTGGTGGTATTGAAAATGCCTCGAGTGTCATTTCTGTTGGGGAGGGCTTGGATTTCAGCAACCTTGTTGATCCACCCCTGATCTTTCCAGTTGCAAGTTTTGCTTTACAGTCACTTTGCTTTACTGGAGTTGAGAGGTTGGAACTTTCTGGAGGTTCAGGACAGCTTTGTGCTTTTGGTCAAGGAGTCATTGAAGGACCTGGTCATTCTCATCAGACCAGTCCTGGTACTTCCTCTTCTGGTGGCTGTCTTGAGCTTCTCCCAATGCTGAGGCACTGGGACAGAATCCTTTGTGTGGAGTTCTCTTATAGAGCGCTGTTGAAAATCTGCTTTGTTTTTTGGGTCTTAAGCTTGGCGATGTTGAACATTTTGACAGTTTTGTAGTGTCCAGGCCTCAGTGCAAATGTTCAGCCAGATGAGACAGTGAGCCATCCAACAGTTATCTGCACATGCATGCATTGCTTTGGTGGACAGGACATCTTCCTGGACACGCTTTTGGATGATGATGATGTGGTCAAGCACGTACCAATGCTTTGAGCAAGGGTGTTGGCAGGAGATTTGAAGTGTTGCTTTTGTCTGAAGATGGTGTTGGTGATGATGAGATTGTGTTCAGAGCACTTCATGAGAAGCTGGTTGATGTTGCACTTGTCGACTCCTTTTCTCTTGATGGTTCTGTTCCATAGCTGGTGATCCTTTTCAACCTGGGCATTGAAATTGCTAAAGACTCAGATGTTGGAATTGTAGAAAGAATGTCATCCAGCTTGGAGTAGAAGGGTTCCTTCTCTTCATGGTCAATGTCAAGTGTTGGGAGATAAACACTTGTGATGGTGTCATGGCACTGACTTTCAAGTTGGAAGCAGGGTATCATCAGTCATTCCACTGAGAGTTCAGTGAGCTTTGCAAGAAGAAAGTTCTTGGCAAAACCAATGCTGTAGATTCATCATTTCTCCTCAGGAAGCCCTTTGCAGAAGAAAGTGTCACCTCTTGCTCCTCCTGTAGCTGGCCTTCTCCTCTTCTTGTTTCACTCAAGGCAATGACATTGAGGTCAAGTTTCTGAAGTTCGTGAGAGATGAGACCTGTTTGCCTTTCTGGTCGGCCCGACTCTTTGTTGTCCATCAAGGTTCATAAGTTTCATGTGCAAATTTTCATCACTTTTTCTGCCACAGCAGGACCCTGAGGACATGGCAAACCAGACAGGTTAAGGTGAAACAAATCATGTTTGTGGCACCTTTTCTAGCCACATCCCTGTTCAGGATGAGCAGAGCGGATCATAAATAGGCTGCACAGTCACAGATGCAACTGTCAAAAAAAATCCCTCCTGCTTCTTCCAAGAGTCTGATGACTTAATCACAGATCTGCCACTTCCATGTCGGAGCTGAGCTAAGGGCTTCCAGATTCACTGAGTAGGGGTTTGCCTGTTGGGGTGAAATACGGTGGGACTTTGTGTGCTCCGTGGCTGCTATGGTCTCTATGAAGGCCCAAAAGGAACCCTGAACACAAGACGGCCAACGGGGCTGTGGTGAAACAAAAAGACCTCAACAGACTGAGGAGGTGATGGCTTGTAATCCAGCACCTATGACAATGGATGAAGGCTGCAGCAGGTCCTCAGACCCCAACTGCCTGGCATTTCCCAGCTATTGAACCAGAGATGTGTCTCTAGATAGACCCTGTAATTACCTATCACGTCTGGGAATTGAACAAGAGCTGATCTTCCTTGCCACAGAGGAATTGGCACGGATGCTTTACAGAGCATCTGGACAAAGCAATGAAGATTTCTGCTCATCGTACACTCTCAGAGCGTACAGCTCTGAAAGCGTAGCCACAGCCCCTGCAGAGTGTTTCGCTAGTTATCGCTCCCCACTCCTGTCACTTTGCACCGTGCGCCAGTGAAATCACTCATCTCTCACTCCAAAAAACAAGACAATCTCTGCTGTATTTTAATTTAATCTTAAACTGTAGTCTTGCATGAAAATAACTGAGCAGCCAGATATGGTTGCGGCTCTGAATCATTCACGTGTGCTGAGAGCAGCATGTAGCTAAAAGAGACAGAGGCACGATGTGTCAACATTTTGACATAGGAAAGAAGTCACATGCATGAGAAATATAAATTCAATTTAAAAAGAAAACATTTCTGAAAAAAGTCACTGTCACCCCAAAGATAAAAAAACACAATTTGAGGACTCTTTAGACCATTCATGAGAAGAGTATGTGACTGATTGTAGCTGATCACTGGATGAAAAAAGGCTGTGGGTGGTTTTTGAGAATCTTCCAAATGCAGGTGCGACAGACTTGGAAATATTAAGGTCACTGGAGCTCACTAGAAGGTTGTCCCACCAGTCCATGGTCATCTCACAAACATTCTTGCACCATAGTGTGACAACGTGTGGTATGAGTCATCGTACAACTGTTTGTACCACCTGATGATCGGTGGTGCCACCAATGGTACGAGCTTATAACCAGTCATGACACCTGCCATGATCTCTCCCAACTTGTGGCATAATTATTGGTGCTATCAGCTGAGCAACTTTTAAAAAATTGTTGCATGCTTGGGCTATTTTGGAAATTGTAATAATTAAAGCTTCATGTGATGTATTAATGGCACAAACACAGAGAGCATTTTGCAGGTCAATGAGCTGAGCCTGGTCAACACCACACCTTCAGCACCACGGACAGTGCCACATGCTATCGTCCCACAAACTATGAAATCTTTCACAGAACATCATTTTTATGATTCCTGTTGGTGGTGCTGTCTCAAAGTCCTGATGAATTTATTCTTCAGTCCATCTCACAATTAATCTGGTCACAGGACACCCCCCCCCCCCCCCCACCGCCCCCAATCCCCTACACAAGGAGTTACCATGGTGGAGCGTTCAGCAGATTTACAGCATCCAACCTCCGCACTCGTTGTAGTGAGCAATATAAAGACAGACTGATACAGATTTCATATTTGAATGAATAAATAGACACTACAACACTGTTGTGAATGAAAAGTTAATATGGTACGAGCATGTTGCCCGTGGGAATCCACAGGCTCTAGATTAGGTAGTGTTTATAAAATAGGTAGCTGACATTTTTCAAGGGTAGTAATAAATAAAGTAAAGTTTGTATAATGAGTTGGAGTGGTTATGTGAGTCCAGAATGTTTTAGAACCTTAAACACCTCAACAATTTTTAGAAGAAGATCTCAACCCTTTTGTTTGCTGTTAATTACGTAATTTTTATGTTAATTTACTGTCTTAATGTATTTAGAAATCGTTTAGGTTCTTGTTATCATATACACACACACTATTATTATTATTATTATTATTATTATTATGTATATGTCGCAGACATGAATAAGTGAAGTTCTTCAGCATCTCACCATGTCATTTAGGTCCTTCAGACTTTTTTTTTTTTGAGCAAATGCTTGAGGGGAGTATTAGCATGGCTAAAACCTTTCAGCTCCCCCAGACCCCCGCCTTTTTAAGCATTTTTCTTTTTTCGCCTTTCAGCTTCTGGGGGGGCTCCACTGCCCAGACCCCCTTATTTACAGCCCTCTTAACCCCCTGCCACTTTAAGCATTTTTTAATGTAGATGTAAATTAATATTCAAAGTTTTCAGCTAGTTGACAGTAGGGCTGCACAATATGGCCAAATTATCGTATCTCAATATTGTCATATCAATGTGATATACGATATAACTATGATTTGACACAAAGTGCAGCAACAGTGAAAATTAAACATTCTTAAACAAAAGAGTAATAATACCACACTCATTTTGCACTCATCATAAGGTTAGGATACTGTGCCCTCCAAAAGTATTGGAACACTTTGCATTTCACACATTTTAATTTGTTTGTACCATTTCAAATACAAGAAATACAAAAAATATAAAGAATAAAATTTTATAAAATTATCTTCCTCAAACTCAAACTGAAAGCAAATCTTTAAAACTTGATAAAACCTGTAGATAATAATCAGTTTGTCATGGTTTGCCTTTGTCCTTGCTCGTATTAACCTCTTGTGTGTAGTTTTCTGTTTTCCCTCGAGGTGGCACGCTGTAGAGCTGAGGAACACCTGCAGCTCATCATCCCCTCACACCTGACGCACATGAGCTCCTGAGCAGCCGGCTACTTAAAGGGTCTCTGCCACGCCATTACGTTTTTACATATTCTTCAAGAATAAAAAAAAGGTTTTTTCCACATGTTGTCTTTGTTTTTTTACCATAAAATTACACTGAACAAGGATTTAGATGTTTCGTTACCCATCTGAGAATTTGAATTTACCGCCTCCGAGTTGACCTACTTTTTCACTGCGATGGATGTGACGTCATGCGAGTAAATGTGTCGAACCAAGGCTCTGTTTATCAACACGGCAGACACGGACAGCGAAGGCATAGTGCGCGATTATAGAGAAGATTTAAGTGACATATCAATTGTTTTTGAAGAATTCACATGAGCACATGGAAAAAAAACAGAACATTGACATTTTGTGTTTTCCAAATATACATATGCACGTAAACTGAACAGCCTGTTTTTTGTTCAGACTTATGTTCATTCAAAGTAGATTAGATGTGATACAATTTATGATTACAGATGCCTGATAAAATTTGACAACAGATATATTATATATATTTGAGCGCCTTGGGGCAACTGTTTGTTGTGATTTGGCGCTATACAAGAAAAAAGTTGATTGATTGATTGATATAGAAGTAAAATTTTCTTTTATTTAGAAATCTTTTCCCCCATCCCATGTGGGTCCACAGCTTTTCAGATAAAGATTTGCAATCATTTGCTTTGAATAAAATGTGAAGAATTAGCAATCACAAGAAACTGACTTATAAATGATTAAATATATACAGAATGTACAGAAACTTTATTTTTAGTGATTTTAGAACAAACTCCTGAATTTAAGCATGCTGTGCTGCTGAAATAATTTTTTCATGCACAAACTCACCGTGCCAGGAATAAATGATCATTTATAAGAAAAGGTGGTGAGTGAACAAACCATTCTGTGTTTTATAAGCAGCTTATATCCGACAGTGTTGTTGTTGTCATTCCCTGACAGCTGCACTTCACACCCTCTTTCTGTCGTGTTTGGCTGGAACATACACGGTTTGGAGCCCCTCATTATTTCCACCGTCGCTTCGTTCGTCAGAAACTTCCTCATCTTCTTCAAAAACAATCGATATGTCACTTAAATCTTCGCTATAATCGCTCACTATGCATTCACTGTCCGTGTCTGCCGTATTAGTAAACAGAGCCTCAGTTCGACACATTTACTCGCATGACGTCACATCCGTTGCAGCGAAAAAGTAGGTCAACTCGGAGGCGGTAAATTCAAATTCTCAGATGGGTAATGAAACGTCTAAATCCTTGTTCAGTGTAATTTTATGGTAAAAAACAAAGACAACACGTGGAAAAAAGCTTTTTTATTCTTCAAGAATATGTAAAAACATCATGGCGTTTTTCCAAAGTGGCGTCATGCAAAAGGTAAGCAGAAGGTAAGGTAAGCTCATCTGCTGTCAGCCTCAGAGCGCATAGCTCTGCCATGTTCAGCTAAGTTCCTGCATGTCTGTGAGATCCCGTTCTCATGCTGCTCCTGTCTGTGACTGTGCATGACCAAGAAATGTTTCCAAGAATTAATTCCAAGAACTGTATGAGCGCTGACGCAGAACCACTAAGAACTTTCCAAGTTGTTTCTAAAGTCAAGTCCAGCTTAACTGGAACTGCGTCACACGATGCGCAGCAGCTGACCTCTGAGGACAATTCATGAACTGTGAACGTTACTGCCTAAAGCCTACAGTGAACTGTTGTGTTGATGGCTTAAAGTGTTACGAGTGCAGTCACTCACCTCTGTTCTCCTCTGTCCTCCTAGTTCCTCGGCTTTCTGTGTCCCACCTGGCCCCAGTTCCAGCTCCATATATTCCAGGACTCCAGCTCATTCTCAGACTCCCAAGTCTGTCCCTGTGTACACTGCAGCTCCTGAACTTCCACCACTATATGTGGGCCCAGTCTCGGCTCAGCACGCTTCCTCCAGCTCAGCACCTCAGTTATTTATTATTGTAAATAAAGCTGTTTTCATTCACAACCTGTTCTAGTTCTTGCTGCTTAGCATTTGAGTCCATCACCTCTAATGGTCCAGTCCCGTCCGGACCTCTAACCACAACACAATTTTATTGCCAGTTTTCTTCAGACAAGTCAGGGGATGGAAACATGAACATTTCCAAGTCACTGAATATGTCTGCAGGAAGTAAAAACTTGGTTGGCCCAAAACGTTTTAATTCTCAATGAGAAAAAAAAACTGAAATTGATGTTTTTGGTCCGATATTGTCTGCTGGCTCTGTTAGAAGCTTGGGGGTAATTTTTGACAGTTCCTTTAAAATAGACAAGCAAATTAATTCTGTGGTTAAGGCCAGTTTTTACCAACTCAGGATCTAAAGTAATGTAAAGATCTATCTTCCAGCTTGTGTTTTTGAGCGAGTTATTCATTTGTTCATAACATCTCATTTAGATTACTGTAACTCGCTCTATTGTGGGTTGGACCAGTCCTCTCTAAAGTGTCTGCAGCAAGTCCAGGATGCTGCTGCACAACTGCTCACAGCGACGAGGAAGCGGGAGCATATTACCCCTGTGCTTGCCTCGCTCCTTTGGCTCCCGGTCACATTTAGGATGGATTTTAAGATTCTGTTGTTTGTGTTTGTCTCCTGAGTATCTCTCTGAGCTTCTGACTCCGTATGTACCAGTCAGATCAGTGAGGTCTGAAAACCAGCTTTTATTAAATGTGCCCAGATCTTGATTAAAGACTCGAGGTGATCGGGCCTTTTCGGTAGCTGCGCCCAAACAGTGGAATAGTTTGCCTTTTAACATCAGAGCTGCTCCAACTTTAGAGTCTTTTAAATCTGCTCTTAAGACATATCTTTTTGCTTTGGCTTTTAATACAACGTAAGCTGTTTGTGTCTAGTTTTATTTTTGTCTTTTGTTTATTTAGATTTTAATTGCTCTGCTTTTGTAAAGTTTTTGATGTTTTTTAACATGTGAAGCACTTTGGGCAGCTGGTGCTGTTGAAAATTATGCTATATCAATAAAATTGACATTGACATTGACTGAATATGTCTTGGACTTTATTTACATCAATTATGAAGAAATACAAAAATTTGTTTCCCCAAAACATCAAATCTACGCTTGCATCTCCGATGTACTTTCTGTCAAATTGTAGTTGAACTTTCAGGTCTTCTTTTTTAAGAAAATCCTCCTCTACACCACTTCTTCAGGAAGCTGTATTTTATATTTTTAATTCATTTATATCTAGTTGTAGAGATTTGCTTTCAGTTTGATTTAAAGAAGATCATTTTAGATTTATTTATCTAAAGTGTCACTGGTGTGTCACTCAGACAGCAACATTAAGAGGTTATTTAAAAATAAGTCCTTCAGAGAGCAAAGTTAAGAGGCTACACAGGTTTTGTACAGGACAGAGGAGGAGTAAATTCCTGTATTTCTTTCAATCTGAGCGTCTTCATGTTATATCTTATGAATCCTGCTCATTTGAAAATCGCTGCAGACACATGCATATAAGACAACCCAAATTAAAGGAGAAATGCTGCTTTTAACAACCTGGACCTCATTTCTAGCCTTAAAATACGGTCATTTACTCAACAATATAACTTTGGTGTCATTTGGAGTCCATTGTTCAGATGATAGTCTTGTTCTGTTTAAAATCTCAGTCAAACATTTTTCTTCTTCTACTGAGGTGAATTAGAACTTTTTGTGGTACACAGGATCAACTACTGTAAAGGAGGGGCCTAGCAGTCAATATGTGTCACTGATTTCAAACTGCAGCTCTTTTCAGCCAGACGTGCGGTGCCGTGACATGTCAATCATCTGAGTCCAATCAGATTTCAGGGGAGCGCAGACTTGGCCTCTGCTCTAGCCCTGCCCATGCGAAGAAGTGTTTGACATTTGACACTTTCTGTTTCACTATGTGCTCAAAATTTAGCACTTCCTGTTTCAGTCTGAACTTGCCACCAAATTCCTGTGAGATGCCACAAATTCCCATCTACTGTCAATCCAGGAAGTGTCGATCCAGGAAATGTTTGACATTTGACATTTCCTGTTTGACTGTGGACTCAAAATTTGTCACTTCCTGTTTGGGACTCCCTTTACCATGAGTGAGCTTTGTGCTGTTGTGCATTGCATCGCTTGTATTATTATTATTATTTTTTTTTTTTACTTCCATTATTTTCATTTGCCATGGACCACAATGGAAATAAGTGTTTTCACTTTCTTGTGTCATCCATGTTTTTTTAAATATATTTACAATTACATTATGCACTTACATTGAATTTACTAAATGAAATCACTCACTGCACTCACGATTTTAATATAAAGATGATTTACCGTCCTCTGCTGGAATGGCGTGTTAGTCCAGAATGTAGTTAGCAACATCCATTCTTCAGTGTTGTTAGCTAATATCGATAACTTCACTAAAAATATTTGTCCTATCAATGTTCTGTTTTGGCGGACTTCATCCTTGACCCAAAATGTAATAAACATACCAAATGGCAAATGTCAGCTCTCCCCAATTTCTCTGTGAAGGTACTTACACACGCACGCACACACTCACACACACACACACACACACACACACACACACACACACACACACACACACACACACACACACACACACACACACACACACACACACACACACACACACACAGACCCAGTTTGAAACCTGAGGGTGGAGACAACAGTGCATGCACCTAAAAAAAAGTCAAGCTACAAATAGCAATTATTATGACACATGAACTTTTTTCATGACGAAGAAGTAAGTTAGACTTACAAGATCAAAATTACAACAATCAGATAGCTACTAATTAAGTGGCTATAACATGGAATATAGTCAAACATTAATACCTTTGCAAAAACACTGACATAATGAATGAATGGATTACTGACGTACCATGTATCCAGAAAGTATTCACAGCACTTCACTTTTTCCCCACATTTTTTTATGGTACAGCCTTATTCCAAAATGGATGAAATTCATTTTTTCCCCTCAAAATTCTACACACAATACCCCATAACGACAATGTGAAAAGTTTTTTTTAACATTTTTGCAAATTTATATATAAAAAAGAATAACTAAGAAATCACTTGTACATAAGTATTCACAGCCTTTGCCATGAAGTAAAAAGTTGAGCTCAGGTGCCTCCTGTTTCCACTGATCATCCTTGAGATGTTTCTACAGCTTAGCTTACAGCTTGGACTTTACCTGGGGTAAATTCGGTTGACTGGACATGATGTGGAAAGACACACACCTGTCTACATATAAGGTCCCATAGATGACAGTCAGAGCACAAACAAAGCATGAAGTCAAAGTAATCGTCTGTAGAACTCTGAGACAGGATTGTCTCCAGGCACAAATCTGGGGAAGGGTACAGAAACATTTCTGCTGCTTTGAAGGTCCCAATGAGCACAGTGGCCTCCATCATCTGTAAATGAAAGAAGTTCAGATCCACCAGGACTCTTCCCAGAACTGGCCACCCGTTTAAACTGAGTGATCAGGGAGAAGAGTCTTAGTCAGGGAGGTGAACAAGAACCTGATGATCACTCTGTCAGAGCTCCAGCATTCCTCAGTGGAGAGAGGAGAACCTTCCAGAAGGACAACCATCTTTGCAGCAATTCACCAATCAGGCCTGTATGGTAGAGTGATCAGACAGAAGCCACTCCTTAGTAAAAGGCACATGGCAGCCCACCTGGAGTTTGACAAAAGGCACCTGAAGGACTCTCAGACCAGGAGAAACAAAATTCTCTGGTCTGATGAGACAAAGATTGTGTTGTGTGGCTGGGGGGGCCTGGCTGCCTTTTGTTTCTGTTTTCTGTCGTGTCTTTTGTTTTTCCTTCCAGGTGGCTTGCATTTGGGACTGAGTGGCTGTGTAGCTGAGTTTATCAGGACCTCACCCTGATCACCTGAGGCTGATCACCTGCGGCTCGTCAGGACTCACAGCTGTGGTGCATCTACATGGATTGGAACATGGTGGCATTTAAGACTGGAGTACACAGTGTGTATTTGCCAGAGACTCGACCTTGTGACCAGACGGGTGAGATCGTCGTCTCGGGAGCCATCTCATCATCAGTGGATGCAAAGAACGTCCAGGTTTGATGCATGGTCTGTGAAAGAGGAGGGGGTGAGGTCTCACGCTCGTCAGCACACTTCCTGAGGTACGTTAGATTTTGTGACTAACATTTATACAGTCAGTAAATGTGGTGTCCCTCACACCTTATTATATTGAGCTGTATGTTGGTCGTGTAATCAGCTTCCACTGCAGTGGAGTTTTGTGAACTGGATGTTCCATGCCTGCAGGTTGGGAAGCTGATTAGTAATTAAGCCA
Organism: Thalassophryne amazonica; assembly: GCF_902500255.1. NCBI lineage: Eukaryota > Metazoa > Chordata > Actinopteri > Batrachoidiformes > Batrachoididae > Thalassophryne > Thalassophryne amazonica. The sequence goes on along the minus strand of NC_047105.1, from coordinate 142,945,328 downwards.
GGAAGTGTTTGCTGTTTGTGCACCTTTGAGCGTTCTCTCTGTGTGTTGAGTGTGGACTCACATAATGATTCCTTCTTTCACAGACTCGGTTTGTCGCGGCCACCTGGGGGGTGTCGGCGGGGTCCTTGGGTCCGAATTGGTTCTGGCTCCGGACCGTTGGCGCTGCTGGGAGCGCACCGCAAAACCACCACACCAGACCGCGCACTTTTATATTTTTTCACAGCACTGTTATGTTCATTAAACTCTGTTATCCTTTGTACAGTGCTCTGCTTATTTTATACTGGGTCCTTCAAACGCTGGTCGGTTCTCCGGGCTGCGTCCGACACATAACAGATTGAACTCTTTGGCGTCATGTTTGGAGGAAACCAGGCACCATCCCTACAGTGAAGCATGGTGGAGGCAGCATCACGCTGTGGGGATGTTTTTCAGCAGCAGGAACTGGGAGACTAGTCAGGATTGAGGGAAAGATGAATGCAGCAATGTACAGAGACATCCTGGATGAAAACCTGCTCCAGAGCTCTCTTGACCTCAGACCGGGGTGATGGTTCATCTTTCAGCAGGACAATGACCCTAAACACACAGCCAAGATATCAAAGGTGTGGCTTCAGGACAACTCTGTGAATGTCCTTGAGTGGCCCAGCCAGATCCCAGACCTGAATCTGATTGAACATCTCTGGAGAGATCTGAAAATGGCTGTGTACCGACACTCCCCATCCAACCTGATTGAGGTTGAGAGGTGCTGCAAAGAGGAATGGACCAAACTGATAGGTGCACCAAGCTTGTGACATCAGATTCAAGAAGACTTGAGGCTGTAATTGCTGCCAAAGGAGCACCAACAAAATACTGAGCAAAGGCGGTGCTAATAAATCACGTACCTGTGATTTATTAACATTTTATTTAAAAAAAAATTGCAAAAGTTTCAACAAAACCTTTTTCATGTTGTTATTATGAACCTTCTGTGTAAAATTTTGAGATAAAAAAAATGAATTGACTCCATTTTGGAATAAGGCTGCAACACAACAAAATGTGTAAAAAGGTGTTCGTTGTACCAGCTGATGTTTTTATACAGACTTTAAAAAGTGTAAAGTATGTCTTGCCTGTTGAGATGAAGATGTTCTTTATTTCGTTTGACCTTGAACCTGAATCTGCACAGATCCGCTTGCAGAATGAATTTAGAAGTTCAATGTTCGGGTTTCCGAGCCGCACTCGAAGGCTGCACAACGCTGCCGCGCGCGTAATGGATTTCCCCCGCGCTGCTCCTCGCCGAGGAGGTGCAGCAGGAGCAGCTCTGCCCTCTTGCACTTGATGCCCTCTCCTGTCGGAGTTTGCGTCCTTCAGCGTCGCGGTGCGCTTTTTTTTTTTTTTTTTTTTTTTTTTTTTTTTTTTTTTTTTGCTCCATGGCTGCGTGCGGCGGCCTGGACGAGGACTGCGCGCCGCAGCGCGCCAGATCTCAGAGCGACCCGAGCAGCATCACCGAGGTCCGCCGGGCGGACGCGGATCGATCAGGTAATCCACATCACCGCGCGCGTGACAGGTGGGTGCGCGTCGAATGCAACGTGCGTCATTTAGAGTCGTGCACTCACTGCTGAAGGCCCCTCTGACACCTGTCTCATGATGTCATAATGACGTCATAACGATGATACGACGAATGCAGAGCACGTGACGTCACACAGCTGGTTTTTTGTGGCTGTTCAGGCTGATTTATTGTCATTTGCAGAAAGTGTTCAAATCTCACACTTCCAACCCGTTAAGTGTTCTTTTTAACACTGTCACGGTGTTGGAGTTACTTCTCAGAGTTGATTTTAACAGTGTTGATGATCTCACTCACTCTGACACCTGGAGCAGGTCCATCACGAGCTCTGCCGTTTTTTTAGTGATGATGCCAAATCAGAAGGTTGTGGGTTTAAAGTCCATCCAAGTCCGCCGTCTGTCTCCCAGAGAAATGACACTCGGCGTGTTGAAGCAGCCGACTGCTGTCCATGAAAATACACTTTCAGTCATGTCGTCAGTGGGCCATGTAATCTTACCTATGTGTGTATGTGACCCCATAATTGGTTTTAGAAATAAAATTCATGATCATTTGCAAAATATCATTAAAAATGCATAAACACCTTGTTCTCTTCATACCACTGTCCCAATTTTCTGAACATTAATTCATTCTGATGGCTATTTCAGTTGCTAATATTCATTTACAGTGGGTTTTATAAAAGCTGGGCACTTCCTGGTTCGGCAATTTTGGCCACTCAGGAGGCAGCATTTCAAGGCTTGTTCCAAGTACCAGAAAGAGTGCTTAAAGTGGCATTTTGAAAGCGTAAACGATCAAAGTGCAGGCCAGAAGATACTGATGATGATGGTCTTCAGTGTGCAGACCGATGCCAATGCAAAAACTGTGACAACATGGAATCGATACCAGTAGATGCAGATGAAGATGCAAATAATCCAATTGATGATTCTGATGAGGAGGAGCAGTGAATCATGGGTTGGGCTTAACTGCATGTTTGCATATTCAGTTGGCCAGAGCTACAAGGACACTGTGTTATTGTCTGTTATGAATTTGTATTCTTACAGATATCAATCGTGTTGCAAAACATGTATATTAATGGAACTATATGTTTTTTTTATCTGTAATTGTCATGCGTGCACAGCCCTCATACAAAGGAAATGAACATGATGCATGCAGTGCCGTGCATGGGTCAGCTGATAAACTAAGCTTCTTCAATGACATTTTTACTTCATACTGGTCAGTCATATCTTGACCTCTATATCTAGTATTATTGTAAGAGTAGAAAGGGGCTCTAATAACATCTGGCATAGAAGTCTGGAAGTTCCAGAAAATACATATTTTGTATTCAGATCAACATTTATATGAACACATCAGCTGAGATTATTTTAAATACTTGTATATCATAATGTCATGACAACATTTATACAGTGAGGCAAATAAGTATTTTATCTACTGTTGCAAGTTTTCTCACTGTAACAGTTAGTTAGACTATAAAAAACTGGAACAGAAGGTGTTACTCAACATCTGATGCCAAAAGACACTCGGCGTCTGACATATATTATTATAGTAGTAGTAGTAGGTAATTATCATCACAGAGGAAGTGGCATCACTATGTTTAATCAATTGAAGTGACAAAGTTATATGAATGAAAAGAAAAAACCTTTTTATTTGTTTTATTCTGTGGTTTTCTGTTGACTTCGCCCTAAAGACTACAAGACTGTATGACGTTCAGCTGAAAGGTGTCACAACATGAACCATGTCCACGTGTTCCATTTTATAAATATTGAACATCATATAGTTTGGTGTGAACCCTCGGCTTTAATCATTATGGTTGAGTTGATAGCAGATTGTTGCACATGGAATGTATTTAAAGACAAGATTTCTTATGAAAAGCTGTCACAGTTCTGCCTACTTTCAGCAGTAAAAGCTTGTGAACTTGAGAATTATTCCATGTCAGCTGTCTGGTATCAATGAACAAAGGCCCATTAATGAAATGTCCAATTTAGAATAACATTAACTGAAGCCCCGCCCATCCTGAGCATTCGTAAACTTAGGCTTGAAGTTTGAATTGATCTTATGGAACTGGTATCTTGATTAGCTTCTTGCAGGGCTTGGGGCTCCACAAATCATGGTGACATCAAGCTGGAACTGAGCATGAGGCGGGGTTCACCCCGGACAGGGCGCCAGTCTGCCACAGGGCCACGCGTCTGTAGTAATTGTGTGAAATTAACTTAGTGTTAAGGCAATCATACAATGGTGTGTGTGTAAGAAATAGTAGCTATGTACACCAGTTTAATGTACAAAAGTCAAAATATCCAATATTATTATTGTTGTGTGGGCCCCCAGAAGAGGAGGTACTGCTGGCCCACCACCAGAGGGCGCCCTGCCTGAAGTGCGGGCTTCAGGCACGAGAGGGCGCTGCCGCCATGGACACAGCCGGGGTTGACAGCTGTCACTCATCAACTCATGACAGCTGTCACCCATCTTCACTTCATCAATCCACTCCATAAAAGCCGGACGTCATCTCCACCTCGCTGCCGAGATATCATCTACCTGTGAAGGTAATTTCTCTGCTGATTTAAACTTAAATAATAGTCTGAACTCTTTTGCAGCCGTTTTCCTGTGGTGTGCCTTATCAGCTGGATTGGCATTTGGTGTGAACAGCGACGGCTACGCTTCACACCCAATCCAGATAAGTGGTTTAACAGGAGCTGCACAAGTGTGTGATTAGAGGTGGAGGTGACTTTCCACCTTCTGACTGTTTTTGTTACTGGGTGTGCACACACCCACATCTCACTGTTTGTTCTCCTCGCCAGCAGTACCAGATCCGACAGTCGGGGACGGTGATCACCTGGGAATTCGGGACTTGGCGGCTCCAGTATTCACCAGGTTCTGTGGCGGTGGAAATCATGTGGTTCCGGCTCTTCTCAGGACAGACGTCTTCTATCCTCGAGCCTGCCCACACGTCACCTTTGTGTATTGACTGCTATCAGATTCTGTGATTGTCTGTATAATCGTTGTGCACATTCACAACATTAAATTGTTACCTTTTGGCTCATCTATTGACCGTTCATTTGCGCCCCCTGTTGTGGGTCCGTGTCACTACACTTTCCCCAACAATTATCACTTTACCGAGGCGTTGCTAGGCCAGTATCGTAGATTTACGTCGAGGCTACCGGGCTGACAGATATGACAGATATGACAGATATTCGCCCGAGTTACACGAGGGCGAATATCTGTCATTTTGAGCGACTGGGTGTGAACGTCAGGCCTCTGAAAATGCATACTGCACAACAGCATGTTATTGTATTATTATTATCACTTTACTGGGTGTTGCTAGGCTGGTATCGTAGATTTACGTCGACGGTATCTGGCTATACCCGCCCGCTGTGCATAAACAAATGACGTCATAGCGTGCACGCAGCCCAAGAACTGTCCGCAGAGGGGGAAAAAAAAACTGTCCGCAAAGGAAAAAATTAAAAGGCGAGAAGTGTGTTTTGGTCCCAATATGGATATTCCGGATGATTTTCTTATGGATAGGTCGACAATGAACAGCAGCAGCCAGCTTGATGAGGACGCACTGCTGAATTTCAACAGCAGCGCGCGCCAGGTGGCAGAAGTTAAGTGAGCCAACTTTTTATGTACGCGTTACGTGTTGTGTATCTCAGTAAAAAGTGATAATAATGCAAATAACATGCTTTTGTAGGGCGGCATGCATTTTCTGCATCTCTCCTTTCACTGCCAGTCGCCCGCAATGATAGCTATTCGTCCCCGTCTAACTCGGGCGAATATCTGTCATTTTGGGTGACTGGGTGTGAACGTCGGGCTTCTGAAAATGCATACCACCCTACAAAAGCATGTTATTGTATTATTATTAAATGGCTGTGACACTACGCGTGCTCTGATTGGCTGATTACTGGTCGGATATTTTCCCATATCCGGACCGGTTACCATGACAATCGGTCTGCAACGCGTATTTTCGTTACAAACCAGGAAGCTAAAAACACGAATAGAAAAATCAATACGGACATGAACGTACTCCATAAATATCTAAACAGCATCGGAAAAAACACACAGATTGAAAACTTACCAGCTAACGACTGGACCATCTGTTAGTAAGTTCTTCACGGAGGTGAAGAAAGAGAACGAGCTCAACACCATCAGCAGCATATTTGGGTGATACTGTATGTTTGCGTGTTCATATGTATAACAGCCATATAATAAACGAGTTATTAACCTCGCTTGCTCGGTCTGTACGGGATATCCAGTATCTAATCACATCACTTATAAAGAGGATAGAAGGTAACCACCTGAGTGTAACTAAAGTATAATTTTATATTCAATTTAAAACTATACCTGGGTTTAAATATTTCTCACAAACAACATACTTTCAAAAATGTTATTTTAGGCTACAAGCTGAAAATTTTGCTTCAATTCACATCTTCTTTTCTTTCAGATTTTTGGTGATGGTGAATCTAACATGAGATAAATGTTAAAAGAGACACTTGCTGACTTAACATGCTTAACCATTAACTGGAAACTTCAGTAAAACATGTCAGCTGCTAGAAGTAGAACATTTGTATACCTTATTGGTTCCACCGACTGAAATAAAGGGAAACAAATTGCCCTCAAATGGGCAAATACTCAAGGTATTTTTCTTCAAACACACTGATTTGAAGAAAACTGTCCATGATGCTGCTGTGACCTCTATAGACATGGCAATTCCTTTTTGGGAGAGAGCTAGAATCCCACTGAGGGCAAAGCAGCATCTGATCACAAAGTTAGAAAAGGTGTTCGGAAAATGGAAAACATTGAAAAAGACCAAGAATTGCAATACAGACAAGCAGAAGAAAGATGAAACAGTGTTTTGTGAATCTTTGGAGGACTTGTTTGACATGGCACATCAGGATGTCCTAACAATGATAAAGTTTGAAGATGACAGACAGTTCCTACTTTCTCAGCGAGAGAAAGGTAGAAGGGGATGCATGACAGGCATAGATAAAATACAAACTGCCAAAGAACAAAGAGCAGAAAAAAGGAAAGCTGCAGAAGCAAAATACAAAGAGAAACTGGAGGAGCCTGGACCATCTAATGTCTCACTACCTGACACTGTCTCCAGCCAGAGTGAAGAGAACACAGAACATCCAGATGAAGAATTTGTTATGCCAGTGCCACAAAAAGCCAGTAAAATTAAAGCTGTTGTAACACCAGGACTTGCAGCAGCATTGGATAGGACCAAAACAACAGACAGAAGTGCCACCTATATTCTGACTGAAACGGCAGCAAGTCTTGGTCATGATGCAAGCAACTTAAATATCATTATCATGTAAAGTGTTGTGTGGGCCGCTGAAGAGGAGGTACTGCTGGCCCACCACCACAAGATGGCGCCCTGCTTGAAGTGCGGGCTTCAAGCACGAGAGGGCGTCGGAGCGACCAGGAGTGACAGCTGTCACTCATCATCCGTACCAGCTGTCACTCATCCACTACTCATCACCACCACCATAAAGACCGGACTGCAACTCCACCTCCCCACCGAGAAATCAGCTACCATTCAGGTAACCTTCTCTGCTGTAATTATTGTTGTCCAAAACATTGTTCTGTGTGCTGCCATGTTCCTGCGGGCTCTGTCGGAGGCTGGATTGGCGGACAGTGAGAGGACGACGTTCTTCGCCTCTCACTCCATCCAGGAAAGAGACCAACAGGAGCTGCACGGGTGAAATTGTTGCTGGAGGTGGAGGTTCTCCCTCCTAATTGTGTACAGACTGTGGGATTACTGAGTGTGCGACCTCACACTCATCAGGACTGTCTCTGTTCTCTGCCAGCAGTACCGGGTCTGACTGCTGAAGACAGCGGCCACCTGGGGCGCAGGGCTTGGCGGCTCTGGTGTTCTTCAGCTCCGTTGGTGGTGGAAGCTGTGTGGGATCCAGCTCTTCTCTCGCCAGGCATCTTCTATCGTCAAGCCTGCCCACACGTCACCTGGTGTATGATTGACAGTCACCATATTGTTATTGTCTGTACGTAGTTGTGCGATTCACAACATTAAATTGTTACTTTTGGCTTAGCCATTGTCCGTTCATTACCGCCCCCTGTTGTGGGTCCGTGTCACGACACTTTCACAACAGGATTTCTCGGCCAGCGTCATGGATCCCGAGGGGCGTCAACCATCGCTTGAACAGCCAATGGAAGAGCGAGGTGCACAGGCGCCAGCAGGAGGTGTGTTGGGTGAGCTACAGCACATCTTAACCGCCTTTACCGCTCGGTTGGATTTAGTTACCGAGCAGAGCAGTGTTCTCAAACGTAGGATGGAGGCTCTCACCGCCCAGGTGGAAGCGCATGCTCAAGGCGCTGCTGCAGGACCTCCTCCTGCTGACCGTGTGCCAGAAACAGACATTCCGCTGGTCGTTCAACGAACCCCCCCACCTTCCCCTGAAGCATACATAAGCCCTCCGGAGCCGTACGGAGGCTGTGTGGAGACGTGCGCGGACTTCTTGATGCAGTGCTCGCTCGTCTTTTCACAGCGTCCCGTCATGTACGCGTCAGACGCTAGCCGGGTGGCTTATGTGATCAATTTGCTTCGAGGAGAGGCACGCGCCTGGGCTACGGCGCTCTGGGAGCAGAATTCACGGCTCCTAACGGTTTACACTGAGTTTGTGAGGGAGTTCCGACAGGTGTTTGACCACCCTCATAGAGGCGAGACCGCTTCAAGTGTGCTGCTGTCGATACGGCAGGGGCGTCGGAGCGCAGCGAAGTATGCAGTCGACTTCCGCATCGCGGCAGCTCGAGCCGGCTGGAATGCTGTTGCGCTCCGTGCCGCCTTTGTAAACGGACTGTCTCTGGTCCTTAAGGAGCACCTGGTGGCGAAGGACGAGCCGCGGGATTTAGATGGGCTTATCAACCTGGTTATACGGTTAGACAACCGATTAACAGAACACCGACGGGAGCGAGACGAAGGGCGTGGTCAGGCACAAGCCGTCCCTCTTCCTCCCGGGTCCGAAAGGGAGCCAACTTCCCCACGCTCCGCTGCCAGGGCTCTCCACGTGACGACAGCTCCCCCTGCTGTCGTTGCTAGGGAAACGAGCAGGGCCAAAAAGCGATCAGATCAGAGACAAAGGAGGCTGATCCGTGGAGAGTGTTTTCTCTGCAGCTCTACCGAGCACACACAGAGAGGATGCCCCAAATGGTCAAAACAGCAGCACTCGTCCTTAGAGACTGGGCTAAGGGTGGGTCACAACACCCACGTGGGGAGACCCCGACGATCTGCACGAATCCCAGTCACGATCCTGAGTGGGGATCTAACCCTTCACGCCCCAGCACTGGTGGACACGGGGTCGGAGGGGAATCTGCTGGATAGCAGATGGGCAAAGGAGGTTGGGCTCCCTCTAGTGGCCTTACCGTCACCATTGTCAGTGCAGGCGCTAGATGGCACCCTTCTTCCACTAATCACACACCAGACACAGCCAGTGACATTGGTGGTGTCTGGGAATCACAGGGAGGAGATTGTGTTTTATGTAACACCTTCTACCTCCCGAGTGATTTTGGGTTTTCCATGGGTGTTAAAACACAATCCCCGGATTGATCGGCCGTCTGGGGTTGTGGTTCAGTGGAGCGAAACCTGCCACCGGGAGTGTTTAGGATCCTCGGTTCCACCCGGTGTGACAGCTAAGGAAGAGGTTTTAGTCCCCCCCAATCTGGCGGCGGTGCCAGCCGAGTACCATGACCTTGCTGATGTCTTCAGCAAGGATCTGGCACTCACGCTGCCCCCGCACCGTCCGTATGATTGTGCCATTGATTTGATACCGGGCGCTGTGTACCCGTCCAGCCGGCTGTACAACCTCTCACGTCCGGAACGCGAATCAATGGAGACCTACATCCGGGACTCGTTAGCTGCCGGGTTGATCCGGAACTCCACCTCCCCGATGGGTGCTGGTTTCTTTTTTGTGGGCAAGAAGGACGGCGGACTCCGTCCATGCATTGATTACAGAGGGCTGAACGAGATCACGGTTCGCAACCGATACCCGTTACCTCTGTTGGATTCAGTGTTCACGCCCCTGCATGGAGTCCAAATTTTCACGAAATTGGATCTTAGGAATGCTTATCACCTGGTTCGGATCCGGGAGGGAGACGAGTGGAAGACGGCATTTAACACCCCGTTAGGTCACTTTGAGTACCTGCTCATGCTGTTCGGCCTCACCAATGCGCCCGTGATGTTCCAAGCATTGGTTAATGACGTCTTGCGGGACTTCCTGCATCGGTTTGTCTTCCTATATCTTGACGATATACTCATCTTTTCTCCGGATCCTGAGACCCATGTCAAGCATGTACATCAGGTCCTACAGCAGTTGTTGGAGAACCGGCTGTTTGTGAAGGGCGAGAAGTGTGAGTTCCACCGCACTTCTTTGTCTTTCCTGGGGTTCATAATCTCCTCCAACTCCGTCACCCCTGATCCGGCCAAGGTTGCGGCGGTGAGAGATTGGCCCCAACCAACGAACCGTAGGAAACTACAACAGTTCCTCAGTTTTGCAAATTTCTACCGGAGGTTCATCAAGGGCTACAGTCAGGTAGTTAGCCCCCTGACAGCCCTGACCTCCACAAAAGTCCCCTTCACCTGGTCGGATCGGTGCGAAGCCGCGTTTAGGGAGTTGAAACGCCGGTTCTCGACTGCACCGGTTCTGGTGCAGCCCGATCCCAAGCGCCAGTTCGTAGTTGAAGTGGACGCCTCTGACTCAGGGATAGGAGCCGTGCTATCCCAGAGCGGGGAGTCCGACAAGGTTCTCCATCCATGTGCCTACTTTTCCCGCAGGTTGACCCCAGCTGAATGGAACTATGACGTCGGCAATCGGGAACTTCTTGCAGTGAAGGAGGCTCTTGAGGAGTGGAGACACCTGTTGGAGGGAACATCGGTACCATTTACGGTTTTCACGGACCATCGGAACCTGGAGTACATCCGGACCGCGAAGCGTCTGAACCCCAGGCAAGCCCGCTGGTCGCTGTTCTTCGGGCATTTTGACTTCCGGATCACCTACCGCCCCAGGACAAAAAAACAACGATCTGACGTCCTGTCCCGGGTGCATGAAGAGGAGGTCAAGACCGAGCCGTCAGACCCCCCTGACACCATCATCCCTGAGTCCACTGTCGTGGCCACCCTTACCTGGGACGTGGAGAAGACCATCCGGGAGGCCCTGACACGGAGCCCGGACCCGGGGACAGGTCCGAAGGACAAGTTGTACGTCCCACCAGAGGCCAGGGCTGCGGTCCTTGACTTCTGTCACGGTTCCAAGCTCTCCTGTCATCCAGGGATGCGAAGGACCGTGGCAGTGGTCCGGCAGCGCTTCTGGTGGGCGTCTATGGAAGCCGACGTCCGGGAGTATGTCCAGGCCTGCACCACCTGTGCCAGGGGCAAAGCCGACCACCACAAGGCCCAAGGCCTCCTCCAGCGTCTGCCCGTGCCTCGTCGCCCCTGGTCTCATATTGGCCTGGACTTTGTCACGGGCCTCCCGCCGTCCCAGGGCAACACCACCATCTTAACGATAGTGGACCGGTTCTCCAAGGCGGCCCACTTCATGGCCCTCCCGAAGCTCCCGACGGCCCAGGAGACTGCAGACCTCCTGGTCCACCATGTCGTGCGTCTGCATGGGATTCCATCAGACATTGTCTCGGATCATGGTCCTCAGTTCTCCTCCCAGGTCTGGAGGAGTTTCTGCAGGGAGCTGGGGGCCACCGTCAGTCTCTCGTCTGGGTACCACCCCCAGACGAACGGGCAGGCAGAGCGGACGAACCAGGAACTGGAGCAGGCCCTACGCTGCGTGACCTCCACGCACCCGACGGCCTGGAGTGACCATCTGGCCTGGATCGAGTACGCTCATAATAGCCAAGTCTCATCTGCCACCGGCCTCTCCCCATTTGAGGTGTGTTTGGGGTACCAGCCCCCATTGTTTCCACTGGTGGAGGGAGAGGTCGGGGTGCCCTCGGTCCAGGCCCATCTGAGGAAGTGCCGTCAGGTGTGGCGTACCGCCCGCTCTGCCCTGCTCAGAGCCCGGACGAGGGCTAAGGCCCATGCAGACCACCGGCGTTCCCCAGCCCCTGCATACCAGCCCGGGCAGGAGGTCTGGCCATCCACTAAGGACATCCCCCTGCAGGTGGAATCCCACAAACTCAAGGATAGGTACATCGGACCTTTTCCCATCCTCAAAGTCCTCAGTCCGGCCGCAGTGAAGCTGGCAGCTTCAGCTTCACTGCGGATATGCCCCGTGTTTCATGTGTCAAGACTCAAGCCCTGCCATACCTCACCACTGTGTGCCCCGGGACCAGCGCCGCCTCCTGCCCGGATCATTGACGGGGAGCCCGCGTGGACGGTACGCCAGCTCCTGGACGTCCGTCGATAGGGCCGGGGGTTCCAGTATCTGGTGGACTGGAAGGGTTATGGCCCCGAAGAGCGCTCCTGGGTGAAGAGGAGCTTCATCCTGGACCCGGCCCTCCTGGCCGACTTCTACACCCGTCACCCGGACAAGCCTGGTTGGGCGCCAGGAGGCGCCCGTTGAGGGGGGGGGTCCTGTTGTGTGGGCCGCTGAAGAGGAGGTACTGCTGGCCCACCACCACAAGATGGCGCCCTGCTTGAAGTGCGGGCTTCAAGCACGAGAGGGCGTCGGAGCGACCAGGAGTGACAGCTGTCACTCATCCACTACTCATCACCACCACCATAAAGGCCGGACTGCAACTCCACCTCCCCGCCGAGAAATCAGCTACCATTCAGGTAACCTTCTCTGCTGTAATTATGGTTGTCCAAAACATTGCTCTGTGTGCAGCCGTGTTCCTGCGGGCTCTGTCGGAGGCTGGATTGGCGGACAGTGAGAGGACGACGTTCTTCGCCTCTCACTCCATCCAGGAAAGAGACCAACAGGAGCTGCACGGGTGAAATTGTTGCTGGAGGTGGAGGTTCTCCCTCCTAATTGTGTACAGACTGTGGGATTACTGAGTGTGCGACCTCACACTCATCAGGACCGTCTCTGTTCTCTGCCAGCAGTACCGGGTCTGACTGCTGAAGACAGCGACCACCTGGGGCGCAGGGCTTGGCGGCTCCGGTGTTCTTCAGCTCCGTTGGTGGTGGAAGCTGTGTGGGATCCGGCTCTTCTCTCGCCAGGCGTCTTCTATCGTCAAGCCTGCCCACACATCACCTGGTGTATGATTGACAGTCACCATATTGTTATTGTCTGTACGTCGTTGTGCGATTCACAACATTAAATTGTTACTTTTGGCTTATCCATTGTCCGTTCATTAACGCCCCCTGTTGTGGGTCCGTGTCACGACACTTTCACAACATAAAGGATGTTCTCTTATGTTACAACAGCTGTATAATTGGTTGTTGTGCTGATTCATACATTTTTGAATATTAAGTACTGCAAGGCATAAAGAATATTATTGTTTGGAGCTAGATCAAAATATATGTGGAAATATATAAAGCATAGTCTTATTTAAATTTATCAATAATGAAACAGTATTTCATCAATAAAATGAAAATGCAATGTTTCATTGTTACAAAATCTTCGCTACCCCAGTATGTAGGTATTGTAGGAGCATGATACATGTACGAGAAGAACTGCATCTCACAATTCATGTTTTAGTGTTAACTATTTTATGGGATATGAAAAGATTTGATTTTCCAGTGTATTGCCATAATTTCTGTCCTGACATATCAATATTAAACTGACAGAAATAATTTGGAAATATCTGGAAGTGACCATACTATATGACAAAGTTATTGCCAGCAAAATCTTTAAGGGCTGTGTGCTACCAGTAAAAATTATTAGAGTTTTATGAAATTGTACATGATGTGTTTTTATGTTAGGTACAACAAATTTAGAGGGTGAGACTTGAAGTTTTTTGAAAAAAAACTTTGACCATTTTTATGGACCACCCTAATATATATATATATATATATATATATATATACATACACACCCACATGCATACTTTATATATATATATATATATATATATATATATATATATATATATACATACACACCCACATGCATACTTTATATATATATATATATATATATATATACATACATACATACATACATACATACATACACACCCACATACATACTTTATATATATATATATATATATATATATATATACAAGGTCTATTAGAAAAGTATCCGACCATATTATTTTTTCAAAAACCATATGGATTTGAATCACGTGTGATTACATCAGACATGCTTGAACCCTCGTGGGCATGCGAGAGTTTTTTTCACAGCCTGTCGGTTACGTCATTCGCCTGTGGGCAGGCTTTGAGTGAGGAGTCGTCCACCCGCTCGTCGATTTTTTTCATTGTTTAGGAATGGCTCAGAGACTGTTGCTTTGTTTGATAAAAATTTTTTCAAAACTGTAAGGCACAACTGAGTGGACACCATTCAATAAATTCAGCTGGTTTTCGGTAAAAATTTTAACGGCTGATGAGAGATTTTGGTCTGGTAGTGTCGCTTTAAGGACGGTCCACGGCGCCTGACGGCGATCTGCGCTTCGAGGCGGCAGCGTCTTGCCGTTGAAGTTGAAAACTTCCACATTTCAGGCTCTGTTGACGCAGTAAGTCGTCAGAGAACAGAGAACTTTCAGAAGAAGTCGGCATGAGGAGTTTATTCGGACATTCCATTGTTAACGGTCATTTTGTAATGAAAGAACGTGCGGGCAGAGTTGCATGTCGGGCTGGACCCGACCGCGGGGGGTCGCGGCAGGAAAAACACCTCCGTTGGAAATCTTAACGGGCAAGTTGAAACATGCCCAAGCTGTTAAACAATTTCTCAGTTACTCACTTGTTGAAAGCCATTAAAAGCCGCCTGAATTCTACAAATGGTTTTCAACACGGAGGTGTTTTTCCTGTCGCGGCGCACACAGATTTGCCGAGTCGTCACGGAAACGACTCGGCGAATTTGCGCGTACGTCTTTCATTAAAAAATGTCCTTAAACAGTGGAATGTCCGCATAAAGTCCTCATGCCGGCCTCTTCTGAATCTTCTCTGTTCTCTCACGATGTCCTGGGTGAATTAAGCCTTAAATTAGGATGTTTTAAGTTCGAAACAGGCCGACGACAGCGCCTGGAAGCGCTGCAGGATGTCCCGCTCCGTGGGAAGTCCTTACACCGACAGAAACACCCCATAATCTCTCATCAGCCGTTAAACTTTTCACAGAAAACCAGCTTAATTTCTCGAATAGTGTCCACTCAGATATTCCTCACAGGTCCAGAAAAATTTTTGATAAAGCAACGCGCGCCGTCTCGAGCAGCGTGTGAAACAAAGGAATTCAGCCGAGAGGGCGGGACCACATCTCACTCAAGGCCTGCCCACAGGGAAATGACGTCACCGACACGCGTGAAAAAACTCACGCATGCGCACGAGGGTTCAAGCATGATTGGTGTAATCGCATGTCATTCAAATCCATATAGTTAAAAAAAAAATAAAAGGGTCGGTTTATTATCTAAGAGACCTCGTATATATATACACACACCTATACATACATGCATACTCATATGCACACACATACCTATACACATACACATATACATATGCATATATATATAAACATGATTGGGATTGAAAGGAAATAGGAGCATCTTATTTACAATATGTGAAGTGGAATTTAGATGTGATAAGGTGACATTAGTGCAGGGATTTGTAAATGAGTTGTTATTGCACATGATATGTGGACATATTAATATTGCACGTGATTGTAGACATATTATTGCATGTGGTTATTTCACAGTGTTATTGTACAGTCTGACAGCCGCAGGGCGGAACGACCTGCGGTATCGTTCCTTCTTGCACTGAGGGTCTGTCAGTCTGTCACTGAACGAGCTGCTCAGCTCCACTACAGTCCGGTGCAGAGGGTGAGAGGAGTTGTTCATGATGGATTTGAACTTGGTTAACACCCTCCTCTTAGCCACCTCCTCCAGAGAGTCCAGAGGACAGCCCAGGACAGAGCTGGACTTCCTGACCAGCTTGTTCAGTCTCTTTCTCTCCCGCTCTGTGCTGCCCAGGGCCCAACAGACGACAGCATAGAGGAGAGCTGAGGCCACAGATACAGGCTACAGGCTACAACAAATAATCAATGTCACTTGACATACAATCCACCAATCACATTATATTTTGGTGTTTATATAAAGAGAATTAATAATAGCAAAGTAGTTATTACTTAATTAATTTTAAACAACAGTTCTGTTGTTTAAAATTAATTTCACAGAATTACACAATAAATTTCTGTGAGGACACAAATCTAAATTTACAGGTAGGACATTAGAAAAACTGCACTCCCAGCAACAAACTGTAGAGTCAGGACAGGGGCTGCCCTCCTTTAGGTGGCGCTGTTCTCCTTCACTCTTTGTGATTGTTGGACTGTTGTTCTGTTTCATGGATGGAGTTCAGTATTTCCCAACAGTATCCTAAGTCTGCCAAGCTATCAGGCTAACCAGAGCGCACACCAGGTGTCAAATATTTTAATAATGCCAATGAATAATACGCTCAAGTATCCATTAATCTGGATAATAATGTCAGTGATGATTTTGGTGCATCAAAAGTGCTTTGATTCTGGTCACGTGAACAATGATCAGTGGAGTAAGTGTTGCCTTCATAGTGATTGGACAGACGCTCACGTGTCAGGTGTCAGAGTCTGACACCTAGTCCACAGATTTTGACCAGTAAAAATAAATAAATGTCAGACAACATAAAAGCAGTCGGATGTTAACGTCCACCTCTACATGTGCACTGCAGATAGTTTTTATCTCAAAACACTATCTCAGTGTTTGCACTGTAAAACTCCTCAGTAACTCCTGTTTCATACCAGACATCGGAGCTGCTTCAGTCAAAAATCATCGCTCACTGGACAGAAAAGGCAGGGCTGTGAAAAGTGTCCAAATGCCACACGAAAGTGGCATAACGAAGCAACATGCATGGGTGTGACTGTGCCAAAACACACACACACACAAATGGCTTGTGGAGTGTATGTGTGTCCCCCACCACCACCACCACTGACACACGCATGCACACACACGCACACACACACACACACACACACACAAACACACAAACGGCTTGTGGAGTGTGTGTGTGTCCCCCACCACCACCACCACCACTGACACACACACACACACACACACACACACACACACACACACACACACACACACACACACACACACACACACACACACACACACACACACAGCTTGTGGAGTGTGTGTGTCCCCCACCACCACCACCACCACCATTGATACACGCACATGCACACAGACACACACACACACACACACCATGAATTCAACATTGTCAGCTGTGGCTGAAGGTCCCGGAGTCCACTGCTGGACCAGCTGACTGCTGTGTCCTGCACCTCAGCTGGAGAACATGCAGTGCACATGTGTGAGTGGGCGCTCACGCCCTCATGAGGACTGGCCGGTGTCTGAGCACACGGCATTGTGTGAAGCCGCCCGGCCGGCTGATTTCACTTCCACCACGTAAATTACAGTTTACATGACAGACAGAAAGAGTGGAAATTAAATCAAATAAATAAGGGTGAGGAAGGTGTGAACTCATTCTTGTGTGATCGCTTTGCTGTGGACACTAGCGCATGTCAGCTTACTGCCGACTGACTGACAGCTGGACGTGACTGTGCACGCAAGGTGTTACATTACAACACAGACAAAAATACGCTGTAACAAACTCCATTTTGTCATTTATTATGGTGAAAATTAAAGACTTCCTCTTCATCTAATTACGTTTACCTCCTTGTAGATTTTAGGCTTTTTACGCTCCTGTTATAGGACAGTGATGGTAGCACAGTGGTAAAGTATCAGTTTTAGTAAACTGCAGGTTTGAATACCAAGGGTGGCATGCTTTTTTTTCTTTTTTTCTCCACATCAGTGGCGTGATGTGGTTCAACATGTTCCAGCTGCTTGCACTGTGTTTGTGCACACACAATCGTGCACGAAACCGTCGCCAGTGTGTCGTGCATGCTTGTGCGACTGCGCGTCCCTCACAACAGCAGGTGGAATGTTTCGTGGCTCCCCATTTCGTGTTTGGTTCACCGATTTTTATCCGGTTTCTGCATCTTTCGTGTTATGTGTGAAGGGACCCTAACTGTTGCCTCGCGGGCCACGTTTGACCCAGTCTGGTTTTGTGTGGACATGCTTTACCGAGGTGTCTGGACTTAAAGTTTGAAGATAAAAGATCTGAGATCAGTGATCACTGGGGGATTCTGATAAAAAAAAAAACAAAAAAAAAACATGCACATTGAATTTTGTATCCAAATAGATTGTTTGCACCCACACAGTCGGTGTTGTGGTTAGTGAAGCTGACATTGAGGGATCCTGGTGTTGTTCTGGGAAAAGTAGTTTTTTAGTAACCGGCAGGGATCAGGTTTTGTGTGACTGTAGCAGGATCACATAAATAAGGACAACATCACTAAACTTTAGCTTCTGTGTTTCTGAACATTTCATATTTTATGCACAACACATCTCATGATATGTGTGTGTGTGTGTGTGAGGGGGTGTCTGCCCCTCCCCTTACAGCTGCCTGTGATATTCCCTGATGTCCTTTAGCTGACTGGACTGGATGTGTGTGAAAGTAAAATGTATTTCACATGCACACTGTGAAGGGTGTTTACACGTAGACATCACCAGAGCACTCTGTGTGTGTGTGTGTGTGTGTGTGTGTGTGTGTGTGTGTGTGTGTGTGTGTGTGTGTGTGTGTGTGTGTGTGTGGTGTGTGTGTGTATGCGTCTGTTTCCATGGAGATTCTAATTGCAGAAGACAGCACTTGGCTCTCCCGCTGTGAGCCAACACGGTGTTTGTCTGCTCCTGATGAACAGCAGCAGCCATTCAGTCCCAAATGCCGCCCAGACTGTGAATCCTGTTTATTTGTGAGGTGGGAATCCACAGCCGCAGAAAACACAAAAAAGGCAACGTCAGCTCCTTAAATGTGTCCTGTTCTACCTTGTTTTTACTCTGTGACCAGATGATTCATTTCTCTGCACGATCACAGAACAGGTGATTTATTAATTTTTTTATGGGTGGAACAAGCCAGACTCTTTTTCTCCAGTGTGGGCCTCAAACAACCACCAATCAGAACTAAGCCTGTAAAAGATAGTGACGTATGTTTCAGGTGTAATTCACCCAAACTGCCACATGGGGGCACTTTATAGAATGAGAACAGCATTCCTCTAAGGCTGTGGGAGATCTGGGAATAGAGTCTGTGTGTTAAAAACTGTAGAAAGTTGGACCTGATGCTTCAGGTTGGTGGCACTAGAGTCCCTTTATACAGAGAGTAGCAACATGACAAGCCAAAAAAAAAAAAAAAACAGTCACATGACTCCTGGTGCCATCTGGGGGCCAAAATAGCATTGGCTGTTAATATGATTTTGAGTTTTAACACCACAATCGCTTCTGTAGCATCAAAGGCGACTACACACCCTAACAATGAGTCAGCACTTCTGTCTTTGTGTGCGCAGCCCCCTGCTGGAAGCTCCTGTTTACTACATAACTTGCAGCAGTAAAGCTCAACTCTCTACTCAACAACAGGCGGTCTTGGAAAATAAAGCAGTGCTGACTTATGGTTTTGATTTATAAATAAAATTAATACCGATAGAATAACTTCATTAATGTCAATTCTGTCATTTGTCCAAAGTTAAAATGTAACATATATCTTTTAATTTTAAATAATGCACTAATTCTGAAGTTTTGTAACAAACACCGAACCAACAGATGCCAAAGGCATTATGTGTAAAATGTGCCTTCGCTAACACTGATTGGTTGACTCATTCATTCTATGTAAAAACCAACACGTTAATGTGAGGTGTGTGCTGATGTTCACATATAAATGTGCTTTTGTAAAATATGCAATTTTTTTATTTGTAATTTGCAAAAAGCCAAGTTGTAATTAGATAACCGTCTGAGATTACAGGTGTCAAAATAAAGAGAACACTGCCAACCACTGGTGCCCAGACACTCATGACTTAGGGCAAATACTGCCATTAACACTACTGGCCAGTAGATGGCAGTAGAGACCATGAAAACTTGCCACAACAAAATTCCAGATAATCCGTGTCTGCTACATTTAAGATGTGTGGAATTTATTAAACACAAACTGAATTTCAGACATCTTATACATATTACTCTGGAACAAAGACAAGACAGTGTTTGACATAAGCAAGACGTTAAAGAGCAAACAGGAATCAATTGCAATGATTCCAATTGAAAATGATGCAGAAGCAACCTGGGCTTCTTCTGGCATTTTTACATAAAACAAACACAATAACAACATCTCTGTAAACCCAGAGAATATATTCGAGTATCGAGTAAAATATGATGATTCACAGTATCAAACGCAGCACTCTGAATAACTGATAAGATTATCTTTAGTGTCATCACGATTGTCAGGTCGTCCTTAAGATTGTCGGAAAGGGAAGATTGGGTCCAATATCAGCCTAATTACCTTGCTGTGTAAACCAGGCATTAACAGAACCAAACTTTGTGTTGTGAAAGTGTAGGAACACGGACCCACAACAGGGGGCGCAAATGAACGGACAATGGAGGAATCAAATAACACTGTTTTTACTGTTGTGAAAACAGGCACAACAACACAGCCGATTACAATATTGAGACTGAGTCCAATAACAACGGTGTCGTGTGGGCAGGCTCGACGATAGGAGACGTCTGTCCAAGTCGAACCGGAACCAACCCGATTTCCTCTGCCACCGAACCCCGGGAATACTGGAGCCGCCAAGTCCCGAATCCCCAGGTGGCCACTGCCTCCGCTCGTCGGATCCGGTACTGCTGGCAAGGAACAAAAACAGTCAGGTGTGGATGCGGCTGCACCCAGTAACACGGAGGGTGGAGAGTCCACCTCCACCTCTCGTTAACAATGATACAGGAGTGTAGGAAGGTGAGTACTTATCCAAAAGTTGTTCACCTCTTTGGTCAGGCGATATCTCGGCAAATGATGTGGAGATGCCGTCCTGCTGATATACCTCCGTATTGATTGGGATCAGCTGTCTCCAGTGATGGATGACAGCTGTCGTCCTGGCTGCTCCCGTAAGGCGGCAGCGCCCTCCGGTGCCTGGAGCCCGCACTCTAGGCAGGGTGCCCTCTAGTGGTAGTGGGCCAGCAGTACCTCCTCTTCAGCGGCCCACACAACAGGACCCCCCCCCTCAACGGGCGCCTCCTGGCGCACGACCGGGTTTGTCAGGGTGGCGACGGTAGAAGTCGGCCAGGAGGGCCGGGTCCAGGATGAAGCCCTTCTTCACCCAGGAGCGTTCTTCGGGGCCGTACCCCTCCCAGTCCACCAGATACTGAAAACCCCGGCCCATTCGTCGGACGTCGAGGAGCCGGCGCACGGTCCAAGCCGGCTCTCCGTCGATGATCCGGGCAGGAGGTGGCGCCGGACCCGGAGTGCAGAAGGGTGAGGTGTGATGGGGTTTAATCCTGGAGACGTGGAATACTGGATGAATCTACAGTGAGGCCGGAAGCTGGAGCCTCACTGCGGCGGGATTGATGACCTTGAGTATCTTGTAAGGGCCGATGTATCGTTCTTGCAGTTTTGGGGAGTCCACTTGAAGGGGAATGTCCTTGGTGGACAACCACACTTCCTGCCCAGGACGATACGTGGGAGCCGGGGCCTGCCGCCGGTCTGCATGGTTCTTCGCCCTCGTCCGGGCCTTTAACAAAGCAGAACGGGCGGCACGCCACACCCGACGGCACTTCCGTAGGTGGGCCTGGACCGAGGGCACACCGACCTCCCCCTCAACCACCGGAAACAACGGGGGTTGATACCCCAAGCACACCTCGAAAGGGGAGAGGCCGGTGGCTGACGACACTTGACTGTTGTGGGCGTACTCGATCCAGGCCAGGTGGGTACTCCAGGCCTTCGGGTGCGCGGCTGTCACACAGCGTAGGGTCTGCTCCATCTCCTGGTTGGCCCGTTCTGCTTGTCCGTTGGTCTGGGGGTGATACCCGGACGAGAGACTGACCGTGGCCCCCAGTTCCCGGCAAAAGCTCCTCCAAACATGCGAGGAGAACTGGGGACCGCGATCGGAGACGATGTCTGATGGTATCCCATGCAGACGGACGACGTGGTGGACTAGGAGGTCCGCTGTCTCCTGGGCCGTTGGTAGCTTCGGGAGGGCCACGAAGTGGGCCGCCTTGGAGAATCGGTCCACTATCGTGAGAATGACGGTGTTTCCCTGGGACGGCGGGAGACCCGTGACAAAATCTAGGCCGATGTGAGACCAGGGGCGATGAGGCACGGGCAGCGGCTGTAGCAATCCCGATGTCTTGCGGTGGTCGGCCTTGCCCCTGGCGCAGGTGGTACAGGCCTGGATGTAACCCCGGACGTCGGCCTCCAGGGACGCCCACCAGAAGCGCTGCCGGACGACTGCCACGGTTCTTCGCACCCCAGGATGACAGGAGAGCTTAGAACCGTGACAGAAGTCCAGAACTGCAGCCCTGGCTTCTGGTGGGACGTAGAGTTTGTTCTTCGGTCCGGTTCCGGGGTCCGGGTCTCGTGTCAGGGCCTCCCGGACGGTCTTCTCCACGTCCCAGGTGAGGGCGGCCACGATAGCGGACTCCGGGATGATGGGATCCGGGGGATCCGATGACTCCGTTTTGACCTCATCTTCATGTACCCGGGATAAAGCATCCGATCTTTGGTTTTTGGTCCCGGGACGGTAGGTGATCCCGAAGTCAAAACGGCCGAAGAACAGTGACCAGCCGGCTTGCCTGGGATTTCAGCCGCTTGGCGGTCCTGATATACTCCAGGTTCCGGTGGTCAGTGAAAACCGTGAATGGCACAGACGTTCCCTCCAACAGATGTCTCCACTCCTCAAGAGCCTCTTTCACCGCAAGGAGCTCTCGATTGCCGACGTCATAGTTCCATTCGGCTGGGGTCAACCTGCGGGAAAAATAGGCACACGGGTGAAGGACCTTATTGGTCTTCCCGCTCTGGGACAGCACGGCTCCTATCCCTGAGTCCGAGGCGTCCACTTCAACCACTAACTGGCGACTAGGATCGGGCTGCACCAGAACAGGTGCAGACGAGAAGCGCCGTTTCAACTCCTTGAATGCGGCATCGCACCGATCCGACCAGGTGAAGGGGACTTTTGGTGAGGTCAGGGCTGTCAGGGGGCTAACTACCTGACTGTAGCCCTTAATGAACCTCCTGTAGAAATTAGCAAAGCCTAGGAACTGTTGCAACTTCCTACGGCTTGTGGGTTAGGGCCAGTCTCTCACCGCCGCAACCTTGGCCGGATCAGGAGCGACGGAGTTGGAGGAGATGATGAACCCCAGGAAGGACAAAGACGTGCGGTGGAACTCACACTTCTCGCCCTTCACAAACAGCCGGTTCTCCAACAACCGCTGCAGGACCTGACGTACATGCCGGACATGAGTCTCAGGATCCGGAGAAAAGATGAGTATATCGTCTAGATATACGAAGACGAACCGGTGCAGGAAATCCCGCAAGACATCATTAACTAATGCTTGGAACGTCGCGGGGGCGTTTGTGAGGCCGAACGGCATGACCAGGTACTCAAAGTGACCTAAGGGGGTGTTAAATGCCGTTTTCCACTCGTCTCCCTTCCGGATCCGAACCAGATGATACGCATTTCTAAGATCGAGCTTGGTGAAGATTTGGGCTCCATGCAGGGGTGTGAACACCGAATCCAACAGGGGCAACGGGTATCGGTTGCGAACCGTGATTTCGTTCAGCCCCCTATAATCAATGCATGGACGAAGTCCGCCGTCTTTTTACCCACAAAAAAGAAACCTGCGCCCATCGGGGAGGTGGAATTCCGGATCAACCCGGCAGCTAATGAGTCCCGGATGTAGGTCTCCATTGATTCGCGCTCAGGCCGTGAGAGGTTGTACAGCCTACTGGACGGGAACTCACTGCCCGGAACCAAATCAATGGCACAATCATACGGACGGTGGGGGGGAAGTGTGAGAGCCAGATCCTTGCTGAACACGTCGACAAGGTCGTGGTACTCCACCGGCACCGTCCCCAGATTGGGCGGGACTCTGACCTCCTCCTTAGCTTGGGAGCCGGGAGGAACCGAGGAACCTAGACACACCCGATGGCAGGTCTCGCTCCACTGAACCACTACCCTGGACGGCCAATCGATCTGGGGATTGTGCTTCAACATCCAGGGAAATCCTAAAACCACACGGGAGGTGGCCTGAGTCACAAAAAACTCGATCACCTCCCGGTGATTTCCTGACACCACCAGAGTTACAGGTGGTGTCTTATGCGTGATCGGAGGGAGTAGGGAGCCATCTAGTGCCCAAACCTGTACAGGCGAGGTAAGCGCCACCAGAGGGAGCCCTATCTCCCTGGCCCATCTGCTGTCCAACAGATTCCCCTCAGAGCCCGTGTCCACCAGTGCTGGGGCCTTCAGGGTTGAGTCCTCATAAAGGATCGTAACTGGGAGTCGTGTGGCAATGTGGGTGTGTCCCACGTGAATGTCTCGGCCCATCCCTAGCCCAGTTTCTAGGGGGCGGGCGTTGGAGTTTAACCGCTCGGGGCAGTCTCTCATATGGTGCTCTATTGCACCACAAACAAAACAAGCTCCGTGGGCCCGTCTCCTCTGTGCATCTGGTGCCCTAAATGTTGCCCTACTCATGTCCATAGCTTCGTCAGCAGGGGGAGCTGTGGCCCCACGGAGCGCAGGGGCCGTGGAGCGTGGGGAAGGCGGAGCGCGGTCGGAACCGGAAGGGAGAGGGACGGCGCGTGCCCGGCCACGCCCTTCGTCTCGTTCCCGCCGACGTTCTTCTAACCGGTTGTCTAACCGTATGACAAGATTGATGAGCTCATCTAAATCCCGCGGTTCGTCCTTAGCCACCAGGTGCTCCTTAAGAACCAAAGACAGTCCGTTTACAAAGGCGGCGCGGAGGGCAGTGCTATTCCAGCCGGACCTCGCAGCCGCAATGCGGAAGTCGACTGCATAGGCAGCTGCGCTCCGACGCCCCTGTCTCATTGACAGTAGCACGGTTGAAGCGGTTTCTCCTCTATTAGGGTGATCGAACACGGTTCTGAGCTCCCTTACAAACCCATCATATGTCAGAAGGAGCCGTGAATTCTGCTCCCAGAGCGCTGTAGCCCAAGCGCGTGCCTCACCGCGAAGCAGGTTTATTACATAAGCTACTTTGCTAGCATCAGTCGCGTACATGACGGGACGCTGTGCGAAGACGAGCGAGCACTGCATAAGAAAATCTGCGCACGTCTCCACACAGCCTCCGTACGGTTCTGGGGGGCTTATGTAAGCTTCAGGGGAAGGTGGGTGGGGTCGTTGAACGACCAGTGGAACATCACTGTTACGCACAGGGTCGACGGGAGGGAGAGCCGCAGCGGCGCCCGGGGGGCGCGCTTCCACTTGTGCGGCGAGAGCCTCCACCCTGCGGTTCAGGAGGACGTTCTGCTCGGTCATTAAATCCATCCGAGTCGTGAAAGTGGTGAGGATCCGCTGCAACTCACCGATCACCCCTCCCGAGGACGCCTGCGCGTCCTGTTCTTCCATTGGCCGTTCAACAGCCGGTTGACGCCCCTCGGGATCCATGACGCTGGCCGAGATATCCTGTTGTGAAAGTGTAGGAACACGGACCCACAACAGGGGGCGCAAATGAACGGACAATGGAGGAATCAAATAACACTGTTTTTACTGTTGTGAAAACAGGCACAACAACACAGCCGATTACAATATTGAGACTGAGTCCAATAACAACGGTGTCGTGTGGGCAGGCTCGACGATAGGAGACGTCTGTCCAAGTCGAACCGGAACCAACCCGATTTCCTCTGCCACCGAACCCCGGGAATACTGGAGCCGCCAAGTCCCGAATCCCCAGGTGGCCACTGCCTCCGCTCGTCGGATCCGGTACTGCTGGCAAGGAACAAAACAGTCAGGTGTGGATGCGGCTGCACCCAGTAACACGGAGGGTGGAGAGTCCACCTCCACCTCTCGTTAACAATGATACAGGAGTGTAGGAAGGTGAGTACTTATCCAAAAGTTGTTCAGTAGTCAGCTGTCCTACAAATGCTCCACAAGAAATACAACAATGGTTAGTTATATGTATGGGCAGAGATTGTTACCTCTTTGGTCAGGCGATATCTCGGCAAATGAGGTGGAGATGCCGTCCTGCTGATATACCTCCGTATTGATTGGGATCAGCTGTCTCCAGTGATGGATGACAGCTGTCGTCCTGGCTGCTCCCGTAAGGCGGCAGCGCCCTCCGGTGCCTGGAGCCCGCACTCCAGGCAGGGCGCCCTCTAGTGGTGGTGGGCCAGCAGTACCTCCTCTTCAGCAGCCCACACAACACTTTGATTTGTTTCAAGTCTTTTGCTAGTTAGCATGCTAACACCCTGCATCAATGATACAGTCAGATTCTGTAGAGACTTTCAAGTCCAGACTTAAGACGCATTGATTTTTCCTTTCGTATGGCTAGCATACTGGCATACGGTAGTATGTTACTATGCTTTTTACTCTTTCAAATTCATTTTCTTAGTAAACGGAGTGGGCCACAGCCTCAACTTTATCTAAAGTCTGGGTCTTTTAGTGAAGTGAAGTGCCAAAAATTTCCTGTATATTCGTATTGTCTATTGTGTCAGTAGCAGAGGGTCACCCCTTTGAGTCTGGTCTGCTTGAGGTTTCTTCCTCAAATCATCAGAGGGAGTTTTTTTCTTACCACTGTCGCCTGTGTTCTTGCTCTGAGGGTTGGTAAGGTTAGAACTTACTTATGTGAAGCACCTTGAGGCAACTTTGTTGTGATTTGGCGCTATGTAACTGAAATAAATTGAAATTGAAATTAACACAGCTGTAAGATGTCTTTTGAATAATGCTGTGTTCAGAACCCTCGGAAGGTCGGAAAGACCCGACATCAATGGCCCCCTAGTTCCAGAAAACGTGTGTTCATGAGATTACCTCACAGACAAATATGGATGAACTGTTGGGCTTATCACAGTAGAGCTAGGGTGATGTTATCTTCTGGACTAATGGAAATCATCAAAAACGTTTTTGCTGATGTGTGGTAATATATTCACATAAAATGTGAATATATTACATATAGCAGATACGTCGGGTTGCTCAATTTCCTCATGGGTTTCTGAGTGAACACTCTGAAGGAGCATTCAAGGTATTTTTTTCTCAGAGCTAGAGGTCAGCACTTCCAAGGATTTTAAACTCAGCATTACATCAGCAGTGTTATGTGGTTACAAAAACAGCATTTTTAGGTTTACAAATGTTTATTGCTAATTTTTACAAAATATGAGTATGTTTATTTTAGATTTATACAGAAATAAGATGTTTCAGTGCATATTCAGTCATTTGGGATTATTTTGTTTTTGAGAAAAGCCAGCTGATGTCGTGCTTCCTTTTCACTTGTACTGGCAGTCGCCGTGTCGCGTCGCTCAGTATTTGCATAAAATAGACTTCTTGTCTATTTTGGCTCCACCAGCTGGTGGCATAGCAACTGTCTCTTGTTGCTGCAAAACACCCACGTTGTTTGAAAAGGAATGACAGCTTGTCACTTTGCCTCGGTCTCCTGTCGTTACTGTGACCGTAGGGTGAGAGAGAAGTGGAACAAAACTAGAGCCATCACCGTGTGATGTTGTTGTTCATGTGGAGTGAATTTGATGACACTACACCTTATAACAATCATTACTGAATATTTTATCAATTAAAAAAATCTCTAAAATGATAAAAAACTATATTTCTTTCAGTGTTGTAGTATAGCCAGCAGGAGACATTTGATGTGTGAGTTTGGTGACATTATACCTTATAACAATGAAGGTATTAAAGATTTTATCAATTAAAAAATCTATTATGAAAATCTGTAGTTTTTTCAAAGTGTTGTAGTATAACCAGAAGGATAACCAGAAGAATTAGAAAGATATTCACAGATTCAAAGTTCATGGCTTAATAAATCATAAGAGACATGTTATAGAAAAACAAACACTAGTTTCTAACCTCAGGAAGGTAGACAACGAGCCACGACCTTATTTTTTTATCCATATGAACTATTTTATCCTCTAAGCTGAAAAAATAACACTGATCTGAATGAGCAGGTGGCAGAGAAACGGAAGTGTAGGGACCATCTACAAAGTGCAATCATGAAAAAAAGACACCACAAAAATATTTAATAAATTCAATGTAAAAAGGTGTGGTGTCACCATATTTATTGAACACATCAGTGGTCTCCTGCTTGTGATACTACACTGCTCACTTTGGAAAAATGTCATTGTGAATTTTTTATTGTTTAAATTTTCAGTAGCATCAATGTTATAAGGTGTGATGTCATCAAATTTACAGCACACGACAGTGGTTTTCTGCTGGTTGTACTACAAACACTCAGCTTGGAAAAAGGTCATTTTAAAAAATTTTGGAGATTTTTTTTTAATACTTTATTTGTAACTTTTCATTTTACAAGAAACAGAACACAACACACATACATATCCTTCTGCCCCCCCCCCCCCCACCCACAAAGCCCTCCCACCTCAAAACAAGAAAAATAAACTGAAGAGAGAGAGAGAGAGAGAGAGAGAGAGAGAGACGGGGGGGGCTAATGGAGAATTTTTTATTGTTGGAATTGTCAAGAGCATCAATGTTATAAGGTGTGGTGACACAAAATTTGCTGCACACATCAGTGGTACCCAGTTACATATACTACAGCACTCACTTTGGAAAAAAGTAATTAAAAAAATTTTGAGAATTTTTGATTGTTTAAATTTTCAATAGCATCAATGTTAAAAGGTGTGGGGTCACCAGATTCACTGCACACATCAGTGGTGTCCTGCTGATTATACTACAGAACTCAGTTAGGAAAAAAGTTATTTTAAAAATTTTGGAGCATTTTTCAGTGTTTAAATTTTCAATAGCATCAATGTCAAAAAAGTGACGCAATGAAGGCATTAAATCTTTTATCAATTAAAAACTCTAGAAAACTATTAATAAAGAAAGATATATTTTTCAAAATGTTGCAGTATAACCAGCAGGAGACATGTGATGTGTGAGTTTGACTTTTGTTTATCACTGATATTATATAACTATATAAATGGATTCACACAAAAATAGTCACATAAACTCCATTGACTCCAGAAATCATTTCAGTTTCCAAGATGAAACATTGGCGGATTCAAATAAATAATTTCTATATGTTGATTTTAAAGTTGCTGTTTATTATTCTGAATTTGTTTTTTATAATCATGTCCAATTGACCCGAATGAGTACAAAAAACAGTTTGAATGAATTGTTGAAGTGTAAATTTGTAGTTTAACGTGGTCAAAGTATTTGTTTTATCCGCATTATTAAAACTTGAATATGCAGATGATGTGATTATACTAACATGATCTTCCTGTTGGGACAATGAGATGTCCTACTCGTCTTTCTCGTGGAATCTTCAGGACACACGTACTCACATATTTATGCTTGTAGCCTTTATTATAAGGAGGAATTTGATGTGAATGTTTCAAACTGATTCAAACTGTTACAAATGGTACAAAATGAAGCCTTTGCAAAGGCTTCGTAACTCATTAAGGACTACTGACATCCACTGATCCAATCATGTATAGCACTTTACTGTGAGATTAAAGAGCAGTGATGGTCACAAAGATCATGAGGTATGTTCATATTAAGTGAGACTTTAATTTAGATTTAACTGAATTGAAGAGTCTCACACACACACACACACACACACACACACACACACACACACACACACACACACACACACACACACACACACACACACACACACACACACACACACACACACACACACACACACACACACACACCCACTCCCCACCAGGTGCAGCAGAAGTATTGTTGCAATGTTCCAGGTGCATAAAACAGGTAATTATCCAATGAATGCGGCGCTCTCATATCTTCAAGATGCTTCAGAGTGAGACAGCGGCTATGACATTTCTCCACCGCCCTGCCTGTCAGCTGGATGAACTTGGCTCTGTGCACCAGGTGCTGATGTCACAGTTATACCAGATAATTCCTCAAGATTCTGGAATACCATTCTGCACCCGATACATCCCGGTCCAGTCCACGCTGGCAGTAGACCAAGCAGCTCATCCCACACTTCAGTATCCTCCAACAAGTTCTCCAGCTCTTCCTGGGGGATTGTGAGGCAGCTTATGGTGGTGGAGGGTTTGTGTGCTCCAGTGATCCTAGGTGCTGTGTCATCTGAAGCTTTAGCTCCTGGATGGGTCATGGTGTAATGCTGCCATTCCTTCTCACTGCATTCATAAGGTGTATTGGTGTTGAGGATACAAAACCATGAAGCGGTTCAGGTGTTACGTTTGTTCCATTCTTCTTGCAAACATGTCTTAATGTGTCCAATAACACGGGATCATCTTTGTTGCAATTTTCATTTCAAAATTTGCCACATCACATATTCTGTATCGGGGACAAGTCAGGACTGCAGTTCAGTACCCATAGAATCTTCTTCTGCAGCCGTGCCTTTGAAATGTGTGTAGAATATAGTTTTGCAGTGTCTTGTTGGAAAAATGTATGGACATCCCTGGAAAAGATGTCATCTTGAAGGCAGCATAGTTTGTTTTAAAGTCTCAATATACTTTACTGCTTTAATGTGCCATCGCAGACGTGTAAATTACCTTTGTCAATGGCACTGACACAACTGCAGACCATGACAGACTTTGGTTTTTGGACCTGTTGCTGATAACAGTCTGGATGGTCCATTTCCCCTTACCAAAAAATAGTACTGATAAGTATATAAAAAGTAAACTAGAAGTATACTTGAAACATACTTGCATATACTACTTTTTGGTAAGGGTCATCTTTGGTCTGGGGCACATGGCACCAGTTCTTCCAAAAATAACATGTGGAACACTCATGTGTCTGACCACAACAGACGTTTTCACTGTGTGATGGTCCCACCCAGATGCCTCTGAGCCCAGGGAAGTCGACACCTCTTCTGCACAAGGTTAGCATAAAGCTTATTTTTTGCAAAGTTTTAGATGGCATTTGTGAATGTAACTTGGTATTGTGCTTGACAAAAAGTAAAGCAATACCTTGACCATGTGGTTATATCAGCTACTGATGAATCATGGTGCTTGATGCAGTGCCATTTTAAGGATCAGAGATCATGGCTGTTCACCTTGGACTTGTGCCCTTGTCATTTAAGCACTGAAATTCCTCCAGATTGCTTCATTGAATGATATTACACATTGTAAATGGGAAAAAATGTCCAAATACCTTCCAGTCTTTCTTTGAAGAACATTGGCTTTAAGCATTTCTGTAATTTTCTTGCACATTTGTTAACAAACTGGAGAGCGTCTGCCCATCGTTGTTCCTCAAAAACTCAGCCTTTCATGGTAACTGTTGCTGAAATCAAAGTGGAACTCAAAAATGGCCGAAGTATAGAACAAAGAACATTGTTCACAAAAACCCCAGAAAACACTCAACCCACAACATGAACCAGGCAGAAGACGAGGACAACGGATGGGTCGTGACAATAAGATTTTCTTTCCGCCAGTGTTGATAATGAGCTGCTTACATATTCGTCAGAGTGGACGCTGGATGCAGGCAAGGGTTCAGACCGGGATCTGTCTCTGTGACGCCGGTGAAACATGTGACTGTCCCTCATACTAGCATCAAACACGGATGAAGACGGGTCCATTAATGGAAGCACATCCTTTACTGCTTCAGGCCTTCAATATTTTGAAGGCCTGAAGCAGTTCAGTCCTTTTTGCTGCATTTCTTTTTGCAGCCTTACAGAAAGACATTTGCCAGAATCTTACACTTAACTGCTTTGATAAATATTTCACTGCAACTTGCAAATTAAAAATATAGCGGCTGCTTTTCTTACATTATGCATTATGACACGGCAGACAATGATTGGCTGCAGCTCCCTGTCTTGCTGTGTGGCAAGAACCTTCCCGTCCACCGAAAACTCCCTCTCCCTCACGCTGTGGTGGTTCTCTGCCTCCGAGGGTCCTCTCTACAGCATCCGCCGTGGTAACCATGGCAACGGCAGCCTGACCCTGGATGAGCTGTTCCAGATACAACAAGCTTGACCCAAATTCCTCAGCAGAGAAACACACGGGTCTGGCGAGTGACACGCTTCCCGTTCAGAGCCGCGGCACCGTTCTGCTGCTTCTTCACGGATCTTTAAATTCAGTTTCAAAAGCCTGTGTTGCACGTGTGTGTGTGTGTGCACACGTTTAGTGTTTAGCACCATTACGGTGCATTTGTACTAAATCTGCCGAATAATGCAAAGCTCGTTTTCCTGAGCAGCCGATATATTCCAGCTGAACCGTCGGGAGCTGAGGACAGATGAGGGAAATGTCCACATTCTCTGCAAAAAATCCTTCTTTTTCTCTGTGAGAAATGTCAAGAAAAGTACCTACAGTCGTGTATAGTAGTGCTATGTGACTAAAAAGATCAATCCAGGTTTTGAGTATCTTTCTTATTGTTACATGGGAGACAAGGTACCAGTAGATTCTCACAAATCCAACAAGACCAAGTATTCATGATATGCACACTCTTAAGGCTATGAAATTGGACTATTAGTAAAAAAAAGTAGAAAAGGGGGTGTTCACAATAATAGTAGTGTGACATTCAGTCAGTGAGTTCGTCAATTTTGTGGAACAAACAGGTGTGAATCAGGTGTCCCCTATTTAAGGATGAAGCCAGCACCTGTTGAACATGCTTTTCTCTTTGAAAGCCTGAGGAAAATGGGATGTTCAAGACATTGTTCAGAAGAACAGCGTAGTTTGATTAAAAAGTTGATTGGAGAGGGGAAAACGTATACGCAGATGCAAAAAATTATAGGCTGTTCATCTACAATGATCTCCAATGCTTTAAAATGGACAAAAAAACAGAGACGCGTGGAAGAAAATGGAAAACAACCATCAAAATGGATACAAGAATAACCAGAATGGCAAAGGCTCACCCACTGATCAGCTCCAGGATGATCAAAGACAGTCTGGAGTTACCTGTAAATGCTGTGACAGTTAGAAGACGCCTGTGTGAAGCTAATTTATTTGCAAGAATCCAACACAAAGTCCCTCTGTTAAATAAAAGACATGTGCAGAAGGGGTTACAATTTGCCAAAGAACACATCATCTGGCCTAAAGAGAAATGGAGGAATATTTTGTGGACTGATGAGAGTAAAATTGTTCTTTTTGGGTCCAAGGGCTGCAGACAGTTTGTGAGATGACCCCCAAACTCTGAATTCAAGCCACAGTTCACAGTGAAGACAGTGAAACATGGTGGTGCAAGCATCATCATATGGGCATGTTTCTCCTACTATGGTGTTGGGCCTATATATCGCATACCAGGTATCATGGATCAGTTTGGATATGTCAGAATACTTGAAGAGGTCATGTTGTCTTATGCCGAAGAGGACATGCCCTTGAAATGGGTGTTTCAACAAGACAATGACCTCAAGCACACTAGTAAACGAGCAAAATCTTGGTTCCAAACCAACAAAATTAATGTTTTGGAGTGGCCTGCCCTATCCCCAGACCTAAATCCAATTGAGAACTTGTGGGGTGACAACAAAAAAGCTGTTTCTGAAGGAAAACCAAGAAATGTGAATGAATTGTAGAATGTTATGAAAGAATCTTGAAGAGGAATAACAGCTGAAAGGTGCCACAAGTTGGTTGACTCCATGCCTCGCAGATGTGAAGAAATCATGAAAAACTGTGGTTATACAACTAAATATTAGTTTAGTGATTCACAGGATTGCTAAAAAAGCAGTTTGAACATAATAGTTTTGAGTTTGTAGCGTCAACAGCAGATGCTACTATTATTGTGAACACCCCCTTTTCTACTTTTTTTTTACTAACAGCCCAATTTCATAGCCTTAAGAGTGTGCATATCATGAATGCTTGGTCTTGTTGGATTTGTGAGAATCTACTGAATCTACTGGTACCTTGTTTCCCATGTAACAATAAGAAATATACTCAAAACCTGGATTAATCTTTTTAGTCACATAGCACTACTATTATTCTGAACACTACTGTACGTTTTGTGTACACATTAGCACACATGGTGTTTTTCACTCTCGTATGCACACAACATTCACCATGCTTGTGTTGTTGGGATTGCCGCACGAGGTCACTGGAGGTTCACCGAACGCGTGCTTCCTCCCCACACAGAGAACAGTTGGGAATCTGTTTGATCTACAAAATCTTTCTCTTTCGTGATAACATACCATTATATATTCTGGGTGCCCAGGTCACTCAGGAGGGTTTGTGTTACCTGGTGTAAATTTTGCCATCAGGCAGATCACAAATTCAATTTCTATAGCAGACTGGTTTGTTAACTACAAACACCACCGGTGTTGCCATCCAACAAGGTGCTGGCAGAAAGTGGGCTGATTTTCACAAAAAAGTAAAGACGGAGAACATGTCCAGAGACGGCAGGAGAGGAGCAAAGCTAGAAGTGTGGAAGTGAGATTGAGGACTTTGACTGCTGGCAGTGTGATGGAGAGGAGAAAGGCAGAAGGTGTTGCTTGCTGAGACGAGACTGGCAGAGCTGAAGATGCTGAGACGAGGATGGACAGGATTAGGAAGGAACATACAGAGAGGCAGAGCACAGGTTTGGAGATACGGTCAGAGAGGTGACTCAGGGTATATAGGGAGAAGGATACTGAGGATGGAGCCACCAGGCAGGAGGAGACGAGGGAGGACAAAGAGGAGGTTTATGGATGTGCTGAGGGAGGACATGCAGGTGGTTGGTGTGACAGAGTGGCGCCCCCTAGGGGAGCAGCCGAGAGAAGAAGATTATCATTTAAATGAAGGTGCCGTGTGCCAACCCACTCATCATGTGTAAATGTCACAAGGTGATATATTGAAGCTTCTGCTGGAAGCTGAAACATCTGGAAAAGAGTTATGTGCATGCCTGTTTATACACACACAGAACTCGTAGAACATGCGGCTTAATCCACATGACGACGCTTCCTGATGGAAAAGTCGGCTGTTTTTTCAGCTTTCCTCCAAACACAGCTGTGGTTTCTGTGAAGCTCATTTGAATCAAGACATTAAATGTAGTTTCACACAAGCTGTTTTTACTGTTGTAATACTGAATAATTTTCACGAATAAAGGCATGACAAAAACGTGCGCACAGTGGTGCGTACGGGATTACAGCTGATGGCACAATTGTCTTATTGTTCTGACACATCAGGGACACATTTAAGAGACAGTGTCCACCTTCCTTTGGGTTACAGCCAGTTGTCCCAGTGTCGTCCATAGTTTCAGTCATGTCCATGTAACTCCACGGAGCCGCATGAAAGGCTCTGCTCCCCACGGCGTTCTGCGGGAGCCACGTGTGGAGCCCTCAGTGCACCTGCTCCAAACAACACAACAACCATCTAATGGCCATAATATGCTGTCATAGTTTAGCAAGTACTTTCATTCTTCTTTGACTTTGGTGGAACAGCGCCCCCACCTGCACTTGGACAGAGTCGAGGACAGATGCTGTCGGTTGTGGGTGGAGGTGTCTGAGGTCTCTCTGTTCTTAACTGGATTCAGGCTGATCGTAAAGCTTTCTCTGGGGGTCCCTGAGCACTGAGCACATGTCATGGGTTCGGTTGATACCGACAGAACGTGTAAGTGTAGATGTGTTCTTTGCATGGCCCACAGCTCTGCTGGAGGCTCCACGAGGTGTTGAGCCAGACTGCGGAGGAGGGAGGACTATTTCTGTCCTTTCTCCAAGGAGAAGAGCTCCGTTTATGTTTCTATGTGCAAAAGAAGAAATCCCAGCCCAGTCTGTCTCCCTGTCTGTCTGTCTCCCTGTCTGTCTGTCTGCCCTTCACTGCTGTGGTTAGACCCGCAGGAGTGAGCACGTCAGGAAGTCAGAGTGCCGCAGAGAGGACCGGAGAGGGCGCGGCTGTAAGAGCTTTGTCTTCCTGCCTTCATTAGCCGCCTGAGCTTTCAGTCAGATGGATGTTCATCAGAGCATGGACGCACTGATTTGGTTCAGAAACATTGAATGTGCACGTGCATGAATGTGGAAGTGCTTGTGTTGCCAGGATTCAGGCATGCAGTTAAATTTTTGACACAGGGCAAAAACTAAAAATACAACCCAAAAGCAAAAACAAATGAAATATCTTGTGACAGTACATCACCACAGTGCTGCTGCTGGATCTCAGTGCAGCTTTCCACGAGGTTTCATACACTCAACTGATTACAATCGGTCTTGTATAACAAAATTAATTCAAATATGGGGTATCACAGGGTTCTGAATTAGGCCCTCTGCTATTCTCTTTTTACATTGCACCTCTTGGTCAGATACTGCTTCACTTTGGAAGTTGTACTTTTCACTGTTATGTTCACAACACTCTGCTATTTAATGCAAGTAATCTCTCTCAAAATAGGATTTCAGAGGATCATCTTAATTTCTTCCTTTTAAATTCAGACAAGACTGATATGATGGCCATTGCTCCCATGAGACACAGATGCCATTTTGATCAGCTAACAAGAACCCTGGATGAAAGTCGTTCATCTTAGTAATAAAGCAAACATTCTTGAGGTGACCTTTGATCCTACCTTGTCCTTCAACATAAATATTAAAGAACATTCTTTCATCTGCATAATATCTCAAAGATTTTCAGAAACATTGATTCATGCCTTTGTTTCAACTAGAATTGATTATTGTAATGTCTTATTCTCTGGTTTGCCACATACAAGTATCACAGGTCTTCATATGGTTCAAAATGCTTGAGTTGTAACTAAGAGAAGAAAATTAGACCATATTGCCTGTTTTGGCCTCTTTTCATGGATGTCCTGTTCATATGAGGTCAGATATTAGGGCCCCTTCACGCATAGTATGAATGATGCTGAATTGTGCACGAAGCAGGAATCATATGCAATATGTGTAAAATCATAGCTGCTTCCAATGCCTCATATACCTGTTGCTACAACTATGTGCGCACACCAGCGGCTGAAAGAGTGTGCACTGTGAGAAGCCATTCGATCCCTCTTGCAGCAGGTGTTGGCCAAATTCTAGGTCACACACACAAACATCTAACACCGCTCGCTGGACACTTAGAAAATGTGTGGCAATTCGCGCTGTTAACACGAAAATAGTGAGCAGACGATCACTTTCGAGCTGGCTGTGAAATTTGTCTAAGTGCTCCCACAAGTGTGGCATTGCAAAACACCAATGCACATGTGGCGTGCCACAGTGTTGGCACCCCGCAACACATGTGCCATGCATGTGAATCGCACGTGTGGGGGAATAATTAAATAGCAGTAAAAATAGCTAAAGACAAATGATCACATAACACAGACACAGAGTGACACGTTGGTGTGTGCGCTGGGCTGACGGGGCGTGTCCGCCGACAACCGCAGCTGTTGAGACCTCTGGTTCTGGACGTCATGGCTGGGGAACACATACCATGTTTGGATGGACATGAACTTACAACTGTCTACTGTGATGCATGTGTGTCTGCTTGCTGTCCTCATGTGGACATACAATATACAAACATACATTCATACATACATAATAACCTGGGCAGTATATTCATTTTTATTGCCTATATCCTTGAGGTAAAGTCAAAAATTAATGTAGACCAGCTTGTTACAGTTGTATGTAAAAGTTTGGGCACGCCTGATGATTTCCACGATTTTCCTTTTATAAATCATTGGTTGTTTGGATCAGCAATTTCAGTTAAATATATCATATAGCAGACAAACACAGTGATATTTGAGAAGTGAAATGAAGTTCATAGGATTTACAGAAAGTGTGTAATAATTATTTAAACAAAATTAGGCAGGTGCATAAATTTGGGCACCCCAACAGAAAAAAATACATTCATATTTAGTAGATCCTCCTTTTGCAGAAATAACAGCCTCTAAATGCTTCCTGTAGCTTCTAATGAGAGTCTGGATTTTGGTTGAAGGTATTTTGGACCATTCTTCTTTACAAAACATCTCAGGTTTGTTGGTTTCTGAGCATGAACAGCCTGCTTAAAATCACACCACAGGTTTTCAATAGTATTCAGGTCTGGGGACTGAGATGGCCATTCTAGAACATTGTACTTGTTCCTCTGCATGATGCCTCAGCAGATTTTGAGCAGTGTTTAGGGTCGTTGTCTTGTTGAAAGATCCAGCTCCGGCACAACTTCAACTTTGTCACTGATTCATGAACATTGTTCTCAAGAATCTGCTGATATTGACTGGAATCCATGTGACCCTCAACTTTAACAAGATTCCCATCATTGCACACAAGTGTGATCAATTTTGAGTTGTTGTGTTCAACTGGTGACACCATGTTTTACAGTTTTTCTCAACTGCTAAAACACTAAACCTTGTTGACTGAACTAAATGCTCATTTGCTTGAACATAGTGATTGAATCAGTCACACTTTTGGCAAAACCATAAACACTTTTCACCTGTTTAGACACAACTTGCCAACACATTTTCATTGTGATGCACCTGTGCTGCATAATGGTGAGCACAGGTGGCAAAAGTCAAACACAGTTTAAGCACACAAAAACTGCAACTGCGTTTGAACAAAGAGATACATCCCAGCTTTGGGAGGAACACTGTTGACATGTTGATGTCACCACCAGTTTTCAGAACATGGCTTTGAGGACTTCAACCTTGAGCGTAAGCAGGGATAAGTGCACACTCCTGTTCTGTGTATGGTCATTTTAAAGTAGAATCAAGGACTTGGACTCGTGCACACGGGTCCCATGGCCTCTGTGGGGCGAGATGGTGAGGAGCTGCAGCTTGGACTTGGGGCTGCAGATGTGTCCTTTTGCTCCCCACGTCATTTGTTGTGAAGCAGATTTGATTCATTTCTGTGTTTTTAAGACATCTTTTAAAAGCAGTTGATTGTGTGTTTGTGGCCAGAAATGTCCAGCTGCCTGAGAATCATGTGAGTCACACACAGACAAAGACGTCCTCTGTCTCCTCCACGTCATATCCGCTCCTTAAAAATGAGACTGGAGTCAATACGGCATTTATGCACCGCCACCCAAATTAGCGATGTCATGTTTGGCTCCTTGTGGATTTCTGAAATTCTTTCTTTGTCCTTGTGGAGCACTAGTTAACCCCTCGGTGCTTCTCCTCAGGATACCCGTTGCTGACTTGAAGTTATTTTTCATGTGCCTGTGTTTTGTGTTGTAGATGTGATGGACCAACAGAGAGCGCTGCACTCAGGCTGTCTGGTCTCAGGGGTTCGTACGCCTCCCATCAGACGCAACAGCAAGCTGGCCAGCCTGGGACGCATCTTCAAGCCCTGGAAGTGGAGGAAGAAGAAAACTGAGAAGCTGAAGCCCACAGCAAGTGAGTATGACATCAGAGCGTGTGATGTAAGGTGAACTACGCCAAAACGCTGGTGTGTGTGTGTGTGTGTGTGTGTGTGTGTGTGTGTGTGTGTGTGTGTGTGTGTGTGTGTGTGTGTGTGTGTGTGTGTGTGTGTGTGTGAGAGAGAGAGCACAAACATCAAGTCCTCAGATGGAATACACAGATTTGTCAGTGGGACAGATTCAGATAAATATCTTTGTCCCCATAAGCATATTATTTCTCTGCACATTACCGCCTGCCATTATACCGTACAGCTTGTCCTTTTTTGGACAAATATGCATTGACGTATGAGGAACACTCACTAATGCATCGTGGCCTCTGTAGGTTTCTTGTATCGAGTTCTGTTTCCTGTCCTGTGTTTTGTTGATTATAATTTAAATTTTAATTGCTTGTGTTGAGTTTTGTTCTAATGATTGTTGTTAAGTATGTTTTGTTCTCATATTGATTCTGATTATTTCATCATGTCGTGGTTTAGTTATTAGAAACCGTCTGTTGGTCGTGTTTCTGGTTGTTTCCTGGGTAACAAGCAGTGAGTGCGCAGAAGGTTCCTGGTTCAAGGCCTCCCATTCTCCATGTAATGTCAATGTCGCTTGTAATTGTCAGTGATCTGGTGATCATTGTGTGACATACAACTTTAGACTGCTGCTTTGGACAATCAGGTCCAGTTAAGTCATCTGTGTTGTGGATGTCAGACAGTGGATTTGGATCATGTAAATGTACATTACTGCTCAGCATTTAGCTTTGATGGCCTCAGATGAAGCCCACCTGGAAAGAAGAAAAAATTGCAGTTCCTTGTCTGACCACTTGAGTTTGACTCCAAAACAGACCACACTCCCATAGGAGTTCATGTTAAAATGTCCAACTTTAGAGAAGCGATAAACATGTTTACAGCCTGGTACCAAAACTGTTTATAGATAGTTCTGCCTCCAATGCAGTTGTACCGTGGGGGGGGGATTTGTTTTCTAACTTTATAGTTTAAGACGTTTAAGTATTTTTGGCGTATTTAGTGTTGCAGGCTAACGGCGAAACAACCAGACTGAGGTTAGCTTGGCTCGTTTGGACTTGAAGAGGGGGCGTGTTCATGGATCTTTTGTCACACACAGTCACCCGCGCTGTGCATTCACCGTGCAGCCGCTGCCAACATGGCGACACCAAGACACAGGCTTCATATCGGCTGTTCCGGGTCTCCACAGAAAACCTACAGAGGACATCACCTGGACTTTGTCCAATATTTATACGGTCTGTGGTTGTAGCACCATTTAAAGACTCTAGATACATTGTGCTCCACTTCTGACCACGACTCATTTTAAGACCGGCACATCCACGGCTGCACAGATGAGGACAGTTCACGTAGCGACGTGGACGCTACATGAAGTCTGAGTCAGAAGCTCTTCAATTTGGCTTTGAGAGGACAAACGACATATTCCTAATCATGTGAACAGGGAACTGTCCAACTGAATGTATCTCCAAAAGGAGTTTTCTGGAAGATTAAATTATCCTGAATCTGTTCAGAAGTATCTTGTTGGGATTATCAACTCAATCTGGAACATAATTCCAGAGTGGAGCTGTTAGAATGATCTTCAATCTTCTTCTTCTGGAGAAGAGGTTGGACATTCTCCTGAAGGATCTGCTCAGT
Source organism: Thalassophryne amazonica (assembly GCF_902500255.1). NCBI lineage: Eukaryota > Metazoa > Chordata > Actinopteri > Batrachoidiformes > Batrachoididae > Thalassophryne > Thalassophryne amazonica. The sequence continues at coordinate 142,904,866 of NC_047105.1, read as the reverse complement.
AACTGTGCCGTCACTGTTTGGTGTGTTTCAGCTCTGGAGAAGAAGGCGGCAATCCGGCAGACGAAAGATGACGGGGACAGGCGGAACCCCGGAGACACGGAGACAGGTGGACAGCAGACATGCACACATCTCCACGCTCGTTGGTCTCATTGTGCCGATGTCCGGCTGCTCTGAAAACAGGTTTTTGTCCGTGTCCAGGATCAGATCTTGCTTGCGGCTGCAGCGGAGACAATGCAGAGACGGTAACGCCCTCGGATGGTGAGGACAAGGAACCTGTGGCACCTCTGGCCAGCACGGCAGAAGAACTGGGCAGTGATTTAGAGATCTCAACAGGTACAACAGCAGGAAACGTTTCCTTTCACCCGATCACGCTGTGTGCAGCGAGCGCACAACAATACACACAGTACAACACACACAACACAACAACACACACAAAACACAACAACACAGACAACATTTATAGTGGAGCAGATATGCACAATATGACAAAGTGTACAAGAAGAAAACTGGATGGATAACAAAAGTCATGATGGCTAATATAGCAACAGTAGATTTTTTTTAATAGTTGGACTGAAAGAATAAAACACCACTTAACCAACTACAGGAGAGCTGGTTTTCCTTTGCAATGTTAATATTTATTACACACAGCTCTGAGTTTCAGCCTAATAATAAGTAATAAAGCTTGTAGCAACAACACCTAAAGCTCCAAAACTATGCACAAGTAGATCTAATAAGCGTCTTAAAATAGTTCGTCTAACACAAAACTCACACGCAAGCCACTTATTATTATTATTATTATTATTATTATTGTCCCCATTTTGCCTAAATGCTGGAATAAGGGAGAGAACTCTTCAAATTATTGTTCATTACTTTCCATTTCAATCGGTGAAATGAAGGCATGGGCACAATTTGGTAGGGAATGGGGGGGCATGTCCCCCCTCACCTTTTCAACCGGGGGGACAGAATATGGTATGCTCCCCCCACCTTCTGACATATATGTGTGTACTTGAAACATGCTATGCCAGTCTTATGTGCAAAACCATGTCAGAATAGTATCTTTGTTTCTGCAAGTTTGTATTTTTAGCAGCATTGACTTGTTTACAACACCTGTTTCTTGTTTGTCACATTCAGAATTTTCTGGGACTGCATTTGCCCAGATTTGAAACCAAAAATATATGCCTCTAGGGACTAGTGTCTACACATAATTATCAATGGACCATATGCTAATTTACTAAATTCTGAAAGTTAGAAAAGGAAATCAGAAAAGCTATCTGCGACCTCAGAAAGCCCATCTGCAATTATTGCTTGATCTCCAAAATCAGTCTATGCAAGCGAAATTATGTTCAGTATGAGTGCTGTCATTAGTGCCACTTCGAAAATTAAATTCATGATAAGTAATTTATCCTAAACTTATGATCTGTTGTTTTTTCAAACTTATGCAAAAACAAATCTTGAGAAAAAAAATACAGTATGTGATAGTTAATAATTATTAAGAGCCTGTTCTTTCATATTTATGAATACATTTTACCACACTGCAGTACTTATATCCACAGTTTCAAATTGTATAAGTCAAATGGTGTCCACTTTATGGTCTTCTCAAAACATTAAAATGACTGTTCTGGAGCTTATCTAGAAACGTCTGGGGGCCTAAAGCGGCCTATGGGCTATGGGCTTTGGCCCTGCGGGCCTCGCACTTTGTCCCCCCAATTTCAAGTTCTAAATTGTACCTTTGCATGATGGCATTTGTTGGCAAAATCACAAAGAATAAAATTGTGTGCACCTGGTTAAAGATCAACAGAAAAGAGCATTCAGGAGTGAAACATCGGAGTGGTAATATGACAACAGATTTGCTTCAGAAATATTGGCCAATGAGTGATCCAGTGTTATACAGAGATCAGTGGTCAGAATACGAGACCATAACTGAACTTCTTGTATCACTAGACTCTACCAGGGGTAGGGTTAGTTAGGGTGAGGCCTGTCGTGAACTCCTCTGCTGTGGATGCAAGAAGGGATGTAGTGGAAAGTGCAGATGTGCAGAGCTTAAGCGCACTGCACTTTGTCACTGTGGTGGAATGTGTTTTCAGAACAAACGTTGCATTCAACTATACATGTAAGTGTGACCTTTTTTGTTGTCATTAAAAACTAACAAAACAAACAAACAAAAAACTCCATTAGATTTCATTGATTTAGATGAAATCTTTTAAAGATACAGTAATCCTAATTCAAACGTTTGACCTAATGGTGGCGCTAGAGGGAAGGTCCTAGTGTCACCAAAATCAATAGACTTCATCTTCAGAGGGCTATGAATGTTTCCAGATAATTTGTAAAGAATCGAATGAAAGCTCTTGGAGTTAACACGCTAATGTGAAAACTCTGCAGTGGCGGACAACGGTGGCGGGTCCACGTAAAACGATAATCAGGTTGTCAAGTGTGATGTAACGCATCATGATTTTCAACTTCCGGGTCCAAACAAAAAAGGCGCGCTGTCATTAACACTGAGAACTGCACTGAGACGCTCTGATCAGGCTGCACTTAAACCGTTACACACAGACAACAGCATTAACATCGCAACATAAAACTCTTTGTATATTGTGGCTAAAACTCTCCTGGATATATTAACTGGGTTTTTAGATGTTGTTATTGTGTTTGTTTTCCGTAAAAATGTCAGAAGCTCAGGTTGTTTCTCCGTCATTTTCAGTGGGAGTTGTTGTGAGCTGCGATCGCCTCCTGTTCATGTCGTTTGGGGGAAAATGAAGTTTGCTCTTTAACGTCCTGTTTGTTGTCCTTTACAACACTGTTTGTGTTGGGAAGGTGTCGTAGCACGGACCCACAACAGGGGGCGCAAATAAACGGACAATGAGTAAGCCAAAAGGTAACAATTTAATGTTGTGACAACACACAACGTAACACACAGAATTTGTAAAGTCAATTAACACCAGGTGACGTGTGGGCAGGCTTGAAGATAGAAGACCCACCACCAACGGTCTGAAGAACACCGGAGCCGCCAAGTCCCGAGTCCCCAGGTGACCTCTGTCTTCGGCTGTCGACCCTGGTACTGCTGGCAAAAAGCAGAGACAAGATGAATGAGTGTAAGTCCTTACACTCAGTGGTCCACAGTCTGTACACAGTCAGGAGGAGAACCTCCACCTCCGAATCACACACTCGTGCAGCTCTTGTCTAACCACTTATCTGTTCAGAGAGTGTGGCGCAGTCGTCGTCGTCATGCCACACGCCGAAGTCCCGGATAAGGCAACGTCCACAAGAATAAGGCTGCAAGAGAGATCTGGTTTAGTACACACAAAGTGTCAGATAGCAGAGAAAATACCTCTCGGTAGTCGATTTCTCGGCGGGGAGGTGGAGTTGCAGTCCGGCTTAAGTACTGGTGTAGATGAGTGACAGCTGGTGTGATGAGTGACAGCTGTCACTTCCTCTGGGTCTGGCGCCCTCTCGTGCTTGGAGCCCGCACTCCAAGCAGGGCGCCCTCTGGTGGTGGTGGGCCAGCAGTACCTCCTCTTCAGCGGCCCACACAACAGTTTGTCCTCTTTGTTCCAGAGTAATATATATAATATGTCTGAAATTCGGTTTGCATTTATTAAATTCCTCGCAGGTTAAACGTAGCTAGACGTGGATCATCGGTAATATTTGTTTTAGCAAGTTTTCAGGGTCTCATGGATGCAGTCTCTTATTAACGTGATGAAAAGCATAAATTACATTTTAGTAGTACAGCTGAACCTTGATTTACGAGTTTAATTTGTTCCGTGAACAAGTTCGTAAGACAATCTGCTCATATTTCAAACGAATTTCCCCCATTGAAAATAACTAAAATAATTTTAATCCGTTCCAGTCTTGTAAAACATCCCCAAATCACCCTAAATGAAGAAAAAAATAAATGTTTTTATTAACAAACAGACATGTATATTTTACCTGTACAGACGAAACTTTAACTGTAAACTTGTCAGAGGTTAACAGCCGGATATCCCTCCTCGACTCGTGGTTTGGGGATGTAAATAGCACCACTGCATTCCTCATCCTTTAAAACGTCAGACTGGGCACCAGGATCAAGACCTTTGGTGGTCGACAGCCTGAGCTACAAATAATACAACACATGGCGGCCATCTTTGAAAATGGCTGCCTGTGCGATACCCCCATCCAACTGACACCTGGGGGCGCTGCTGGAGAAGCGATTATGGGTGCAACTTCCTGTTAGACACCAGAAGTATCAGTGAGCCATTGTTTTCTAAGCGGTTTTTCCCAGACCGGTTTATTTGAAGGTTTATTGTTTCCTTTTCTAAACGGTGATCGGCTCCCATAGCATTTAAAAAATGCACAACTCGGGAGGATGTTGCACTGTTCGTGATTGCACCAACAACCAGACAAAGTTCATTCTGTGGCTACAAACAGCAATGTTTTAAACACGCAGAGGAACTGAGAGAGTTTCCACTGCCGAGCAATGGATGAGGAACAAAGAAGAACGCGGCTGAAAAAACTGAACTTACAGAAAACAACAGGAGGAGACGAGTCCTTTCATCACATCACACTGTGAGCAGGGAGCGCACAACAGTTACACAAAAAGATCAAAGTGTCACGAGCACACAACAGTTACACAAAAAGATCAAAGTGTCACGAGCACACAACAGTTACACAAAAAGATCAAAGTGTCACGAGCTCACAACAGTTACACAAAAAGATCAAAGTGTCACGAGCACACAACAGTTACACAAAAAGATCAAAGTGTCACGAGCACACAACAGTTACACAAAAAGATCAAAGTGTCACGAGCTCACAACAGTTACACAAAAAGATCAAAGTGTCACGAGCACACAACAGTTACACAAAAAGATCAAAGTGTCACGAGCACACAACAGTTACACAAAAAGATCAAAGTGTCACGAGCACACAACAGTTACACAAAAAGATCAAAGTGTCACGAGCACACAACAGTTACACAAAAAGATCAAAGTGTCACGAGCACACAACAGTTACACAAAAAGATCAAAGTGTCACGAGCTCACAACAGTTACACAAAAAGATCAAAGTGTCACGAGCACACAACAGTTACACAAAAAGATCAAAGTGTCACGAGCACACAACAGTTACACAAAAAGATCAAAGTGTCACGAGCACACAACAGTTACACAAAAAGATCAAAGTGTCACGAGCTCACAACAGTTACACAAAAAGATCAAAGTGTCACGAGCACACAACAGTTACACAAAAAGATCAAAGTGTCACAAGCTCACAGCAGTTACACAAAAAGATCAACGTGTCACGAGCGCACACAAGTTACACAAAAAGATCAACGTGTCACGAGCGCACAACAGTTACACAAAAAGATCGTGTCATGAGCGCACAACAGTTACACAAAAAGATCAACGTGTCACGAGCGCACAACAGTTACACAAAAAGATCAACATGTCACGAGCGCACAACAGTTACACAAAGTGTCACAAGCGCACAACAGTTACACAAAAAGATCAACGTGTCATGAGTGCACAACAGTTACACAAAAAGATCAACGTGTCATGAGTGCACAACAGTTACACAAAAAGATCAACGTGTCATGAGCACACAACAGTTACACAAAAAGATCGTGTCACGAGCGCACAACAGTTACACAAAAAGATCAACGTGTCACGAGCGCACAGCAGTTACACAAAAAGATCAAAGTGTCACAAGCACACAACAGTTACACAAAAAGATCAACGTGTCACGAGCGCACAGCAGTTACACAAAAAGATCAACGTGTCACGAGCACACAACAGTTACACAAAAAGATCAACGTGTCACGAGCGCACAGCAGTTACACAAAAAGATCAACGTGTCACGAGCGCACAACAGTTACACAAAAAGATCAACGTGTCACGAGCACACAACAGTTACACAAAAAGATCAACGAGTCACGAGCGCACAACAGTTACACAAAAAGATCAACGTGTCACGAGCGCACAACAGTTACACAAAAAGATCAACGTGTCATGAGCGCACAACAGTTACACAAAAAGATCGTGTCACGAGCGCACAACAGTTACACAAAAAGATCAACGTGTCATGAGCGCACAACAGTTACACAAAAAGATCGTGTCACGAGCGCACAACAGTTACACAAAAAGATCAACGGGTCACGAGCGCACAACAGTTACACAAAAAGATCAACGTGTCACGAGCGCACACAAGTTACACAAAAAGATCAACGTGTCACGAGCGCACAACAGTTACACAAAAAGATCGTGTCATGAGTGCACAACACTTACACAAAAAGATCAACGTGTCACGAGCGCACAACAGTTACACAAAAAGATCAACGTGTCACGAGCGCACAACAGTTACACAAAGTGTCACAAGCGCACAACAGTTACACAAAAAGATCAACGTGTCATGAGTGCACAACAGTTACACAAAAAGATCAACGTGTCATGAGCACACAACAGTTACACAAAAAGATCGTGTCACGAGCGCACAACAGTTACACAAAAAGATCAACGTGTCACGAGCGCACAGCAGTTACACAAAAAGATCAAAGTGTCACGAGCGCACAACAGTTACACAAAAAGATCAACGTGTCACAAGCACACAACAGTTACACAAAAAGATCAACGTGTCACGAGCGCACAGCAGTTACACAAAAAGATCAACGTGTCATGAGCGCACAACAGTTACACAAAAAGATCAAAGTGTCACGAGCACACAACAGTTACACAAAAAGATCAACGTGTCACGAGCACACAACAGTTACACAAAAAGATCAACGTGTCACGAGCACACAACAGTTACACAAAAAGATCAATGGGTCACGAGCGCACAACAGTTACACAAAAAGATCAACGTGTCACGAGCGCACAACAGTTACACAAAAAGATCAACGTGTCATGAGCGCACAACAGTTACACAAAAAGATCGTGTCACGAGCGCACAACAGTTACACAAAAAGATCAACGTGTCATGAGCGCACAACAGTTACACAAAAAGATCGTGTCACGAGCACACAACAGTTACACAAAAAGATCAACGGGTCACGAGCGCACAACAGTTACACAAAAAGATCAACATGTCACGAGCGCACAACAGTTACACAAAAAGATCAAAGTGTCACGAGCACACAACAGTTACACAAAAAGATCAAAGTGTAACGAGCTCACAACAGTTACACAAAAAGATCAAAGTGTCACGAGCACACAACAGTTACACAAAAAGATCAACGTGTCACGAGCGTACAACACTTACACAAAGTGTCATGAGCGCACAACAGTTACACAAAAAGATCAATGTGTCACGAGCGCACAACAGTTACACAAAAAGATCAACGTGTCACGAGCGCACAACAGTTACACAAAAAGATCGTGTCACGAGCGCACAACAGTTACACAAAAAGATCAACGTGTCACGAGCGCACAACAGTTACACAAAAAGCTCAACGTGTCACGAGTGCACAACAGTTACACAAAAAGATCAACGTGTCACGAGCGCACAACAGTTACACAAAAAGATCAACGTGTCACGAGCGCACAACAGTTACACAAAAAGATCAACGTGTCATGAGCGCACAACAGTTACACAAAAAGATCGTGTCACGAGCGCACAACAGTTACACAAAAAGATCAACGTGTCACGAGTGCACAACAGTTACACAAAAAGATCAAAGTGTCACGAGCTCACAACAGTTACACAAAAAGATCAAAGTGTCACGAGCACACAACAGTTACACAAAAAGATCAACGTGTCACGAGCGCACAACACTTACACAAAAAGATCAACGTGTCATGAGCGCACAACAGTTACACAAAAGGATCGTGTCACGAGCGCACAACAGTTACACAAAAAGATCAACATGTCACGAGCGCACAACAATTACACAAAAAGATCAAAGTGTCACGAGCGCACAACAGTTACACAAAAAGATCAACGTGTCACGAGCGCACAACAGTTACACAAAAAGCTCAACGTGTCACGAGCGCACAACAGTTACACAAAAAGATCAACGTGTCACGAGCGCACAACAGTTACACAAAAAGATCAACGTGTCATGAGCGCACAACAGTTACAAAAAAAGATCGTGTCACGAGCGCACAACAGTTACACAAAAAGATCAACGTGTCACGAGTGCACAACAGTTACACAAAAAGATCAAAGTGTCACGAGCACACAACAGTTACACAAAAAGATCAACGTGTCACGAGCGCACAACACTTACACAAAGTGTCACGAGCGCACAACAGTTACACAAAAAGATCAACATGTCATGAGCGCACAACAGTTACACAAAAAGATCGTGTCACGAGCGCACAACAGTTACACAAAAAGATCAACGTGTCACGAGTCCACAACAGTTACACAAAAAGATCAAAGTGTCACGAGCACACAACAGTTACACAAAAAGCTCAACGTGTCACGAGCGCACAACAGTTACACAAAAAGATCGTGTCACGAGCGCACAACAGTTACACAAAAAGATCGTGTCACGAGCGCACAACAGTTACACAAAAAGATCAACGTGTCACGAGCGCACAACAGTTACACAAAAAGATCAACGTGTCACGGGCACACAACAGTTACACAAAAAGCTCAACGTGTCACGAGTGCACAACAGTTACACAAAAAGCTCAACGTGTCACGAGCGCACAACAGTTACACAAAAAGATCAACGTGTCACGAGCGCACAACAGTTACACAAAAAGATCAATGTGTCACGAGCGCACAACAGTTACACAAAAAGATCAACGTGTCACGAGCACACAACAGTTACACAAAAAGATCAACGGGTCACGAGCGCACAACAGTTACACAAAAAGATCAACGTGTCACGAGCGCACAACAGTTACACAAAAAGATCAACGTGTCATGAGCGCACAACAGTTACACAAAAAGATCGTGTCACGAGCGCACAACAGTTACACAAAAAGATCAACGTGTCATGACCGCACAACAGTTACACAAAAAGATCGTGTCACGAGCACACAACAGTTACACAAAAAGATCAACGTGTCACGAGCGCACAACAGTTACACAAAAAGATCAAAGTGTCACGAGCACACAACAGTTACACAAAAAGATCAAAGTGTCACGAGCACACAACAGTTACACAAAAAGATCAACGTGTCACGAGCGTACAACACTTACACAAAGTGTCACGAGCGCACAACAGTTACACAAAAAGATCAACGTGTCACGAGCGCACAACAGTTACACAAAAAGATCGTGTCACGAGCGCACAACAGTTACACAAAAAGCTCAACGTGTCACGAGCGCACAACAGTTACACAAAAAGCTCAACGTGTCACGAGTGCACAACAGTTACACAAAAAGTTCAACGTGTCACGAGCTCACAACAGTTACACAAAAAGATCAAAGTGTCACGAGCACACAACAGTTACACAAAAGATCAACGTGTCACGAGCGCACAACACTTACACAAAAAGATCAACGTGTCATGAGCGCACAACAGTTACACAAAAAGATCGTGTCACGAGCGCACAACAGTTACACAAAAAGATCAACATGTCACGAGCGCACAACAATTACACAAAAAGATCAAAGTGTCACGAGCGCACAACAGTTACACAAAAAGATCAACGTGTCACGAGCGCACAACAGTTACACAAAAAGCTCAACGTGTCACGAGCGCACAACAGTTACACAAAAAGCTCAACGTGTCACGAGCGCACAACAGTTACACAAAAAGATCAACGTGTCATGAGCGCACAACAGTTACACAAAAAGATCAACGTGTCACGAGTGCACAACAGTTACACAAAAAGATCAAAGTGTCACGAGCTCACAACAGTTACACAAAAAGATCAACGTGTCACGAGCGCACAACACTTACACAAAGTGTCACGAGCGCACAACAGTTACACAAAAAGATCAACGTGTCATGAGCGCACAACAGTTACACAAAAAGATCGTGTCACGAGCGCACAACAGTTACACAAAAAGATCAACGTGTCACGAGTCCACAACAGTTACACAAAAAGATCAAAGTGTCACGAGCGCACAACAGTTACACAAAAAGCTCAACGTGTCACGAGCGCACAACAGTTACACAAAAAGATCGTGTCACGAGCGCACAACAGTTACACAAAAAGATCGTGTCACGAGCGCACAACAGAAACACAAAAAGACCAAAGTGTCTCTTTGATTTGAAAATGGCATCAGAATCAAAACACAGACAACACAACAACACAGACAATACAACAACACAGACAACACAACAACACACACAACACATCGACACACACAACACAGACAACACAACAACACAGACAACAGAGACAACCCAGCGACACAGACAACAGAGACACAACGACACAGATAACACAATGACACAGACAACAGAGACACAATGACAACACAGATACAACACAGATAACAGATAACGACAACAGATAACGACAACAGAGACACAACACAATGACACAGACATGACGACAACACATACACCATAACGACACAGACAGGAGAGACACAACACAACAACACATACAACACATTGACACACACAACACAGACAACACAATGACACAGATACAACACAACAACATAGACAACCAAATGACACAGACGACACAACACCACAGACAACAGAGACACAACACAATGACACAGATACAACACGACACACACAACACAGACAACACAACACCACAGACAATGCAACAACACAGATACAAGACAGACAACAGAGACACAACACAACAGACACACAACACAACAACAGAGACAACACAACAGACACACACAACAGAGACACAACACAACAACAGAGACACAACGATACAGACAACGTAACACAGACAACAGAGACACAACACAGACAACAGAGATACGACAGACAACACAACGACACAGACAACACAACACCACAACGACACAGACAACAGAGACACAACGACACAGACAACACAACACCACAGACAATGCAACAACACAGATACAAGACAGACAACAGAGACACAACACAACGACACAGGCAACACAACAACACAGACAACACAACGACACAGACAACAGAGACACAACACAACAACAGAGACACAACGATACAGACAACGTAACACAGACAACAGAGACACAACACAGACAACAGAGATACGACAGACAACACAACGACACAGACAACACAACACCACAACGACACAGACAACAGAGACACAACGACACAGACAACACAACACCACAGACAACAGAGACACAACACAATGACACAGACAAGACGACAACCCATACACCACAACGACACAGACAGGAGAGACACAACACAATGACACACACAACACATCGACACACACAACACAGACAACACGACACAGACACAACACAACACAGAAAACACAACGACACAGACAACAGAGACTCAACAACACAGACAACACAGACACAACACAACACAGAAAACACAACAACACAGACAACAGAGACTTAACACCACAGACGCCAGAGACACAACACAACGACACAGACAAGATGACAACACATACACCACAATGACACAGACAGGAGAGACACAACACAATGGCACACACAACACATCGACACACACAACACAATGACAGATACAACACAACAACAGAGACAACCCAACGACACAGACAACACAACACAACACCACAGACAACACAGATACAACACAACGACACAGATACAACACAGACAACACAACGCGACAGACAACACAACAACACAGACAACAGAGACACAACACAATGGCACAGACAACACAACAACACAGACAACAATAACGACACAAACAACGCAACACAGACAACAGAGACACAACGACACAGACAACACAACAACACAGACAACAGAGCCACAACACACACAACACAGACAACAGAGACACAGCAAAGACAACAGAGACACAACGACAGACAACACAACGACACACACAACACAACACCACAGACAACAGAGACACAACACAACGACACAGACGACAACACATACACCACAATGACACAGACAGGAGAGACACAACACAGCGATACACGCAACACAGACAACACAACGACACAGACACAACACAACGCAACACAGACAACACAACGACACAGACAACAGAGACACAACGACACAGACAACACAACACCACAGACGCCAGAGACACAACACAATGACACAGACAAGACGACAACACATACACCACAACGACACAGACAGGAGAGACACAACACAACGACACAGACAAGACGACAACACATACACCATAATGACACAGACAGGAGAGACACAACACAATGGCACACACAACACAACAACACAGACAACAATAACGACACAAACAACGCAACACAGACAACAGAGACACAACACACACAACACAGACAACACAGACACAATGACACAGACAACACAACACAGACAGCAGAGCCACAACACACACAACACAGACAACACAGACAACAGAGACATAACACGACGACACAGACAACACAACACCACAACGACACAGACAACACCACAGACAACAGAGACACAACACAACGACACAGACAAGACGACAACACATACTCCACAACGACACAGACAGGAGAGACACAACGACACACACATCACAGACAACACAATGACACAGACACAACACAACGCAACACAGACAACGCAACACAGACAACACAACGACACAGACACAACACAACGCAACACAGACAACGCAACTAAAACAACACAACGCCACAGACAAGACGACAACACATACACCATAATGACAGACAGAAGAGACACAACACAACGGCACACACAACACATAAAGTCAGGGGAATTTTCACAGCCTCTTTCACATAACTGTGTAATAGTGCTGAGCACTGAGTGCACAAACGTGCCACAAACGGTGTGCACAAATGTGTCATCATCTCAGCCACGCCAGTGGCGTTCAACATCCGTGAGTGTGCTGCACAGCATACATGCTCCAGTGGTGTGTGTCTTTAGCATGTGTGCTGCACGCTGTGTCAGTGGCTCTCACACGGTATGTGTGCACACTGCTCAGGATTTGTGGCCATATTTTCGCCGCCACTCAGGACGGTATTCAGTGGACAGTCACCAGTGATGCGCACACGTCGGGAGGACCAATTCAGTGACATTCTACATGAAAAAGGTGTTGCTTTTTTGCCTGTTTTTGCACAGTTTTGTGTCTCTGCCTCCTCTCCACTAGCCGTGCGTCAGTGAAATAGCAGCCTAACACTTGTTCTTGTTAACTCACCTCACTGATCCATCTGACCATCATTCACACCGAGAACTCAAGCAGAATCACTCACTGACTTTGGGATTAGTCCGTTTTGCAGCATGATGTTACCATTTCACACACAGGGCTTTGCGAAAGGGCTTTCACTTATTTTAATTTGGTTTCGCCATTTCAGAGACAAAAAGTAATTTGGGCTTCTCTATGTGAAATTTTCTGGAATTACCTCCTTAAACCAGACCTTAAAGCAGATCTCTGCAGCTTGATATAATTTAAATAATATTATCAAAGCCAAGTTGACGGTTGTATAAATTACGGCACTATTTGTCGTAACAAAACTGGCAAAAAAACCCCTGATGATTTAACCTGACTGAGGCTGTAGAAATTACAACCTAAAAAGGAATAATCACAGTTTTATAAATTTGTGATGAAACATGTAAGATCCCCCCCAAGTGGTGGCCGGGGAGACATGGTAACCCACTAAACTGAAGGGATGCACTTCATGAAGAAACAGAGTGTGAGATCTGCTGTTTTAGTTATTTCTTTATTTTTGTCATTCCTTTAGGACTTTACCTCAGTTGTCTTTGCATCAATAATTCAGAATTTTATTTAATGTTTTTAATTCATGTTTTCTTGGATGATAAGTATCATAGTCTGACACTCACATGTGATCAAGATAAAGAGTTACTGACTGTATTTTAAGTTCCAGCAGACAGAACATATAGAAGTCGCTCTGTACTTCACGGATGTTTTCTCTGTATGTGGAACACACTTTTTATCACAACGTTCCCCTGGAGACCACTTTTAAATTAGAAAAATAATAAAGAACAAACAGCCGTGGGATGGACACGCTGGCTGTTGGTGAACATCAGAAAACTTCAGATGGACACTGATGACTGACACCACCACAAAAAAACACCAGCTCATTGATGTGGTTTTTATCAGCCCTTTAATTTGTGGTTTTTGTGCATTTATTATTATTTTTTATTATTGCTGTTGCTTTTGTTTTGTGTGTTGATTCCTGGTAAAGCCTGACCTCTGTACTTATTACCATTACTGACATTAGTAATGAATGTGGGATTTTTCGGTAAGCTGGAAGCGATAAACACGGGGCATAAATACTGAGGGAAACACAGGACGTGATATGGAGCAGGTGCAGGAAAGAAGGTGTGGCTGGACGAGACAAAGGTGAGACAGGAGACAAGAGGAGTGACAAGTGGGTGTGTCTAACACAGGCTGCAAAAACAGAAATGTGATTCTCCCAAGAACCAACAGTGAAGACAAACCCCAAACTCCTAAGAAATAAAGATACAGAAAATCCAAACGTGAAAGGAACACAGGAACAAATGAAAGCAACAGAAAAACAAAAGGCTGAATCAGAACTAGAACAGAACTCGACAGGTGGCTGAAGAGTAACAGATAAAATTACCAGTGACTAAAGTGATAAACTGAATGTGATAACAGCAAGAAAAGACAGACTCAGCTAGAACAGAACTCATGTGTGGCAGTCGAGTAATACAGGATAAGATGCAAAATGGAAAATCATGGCTGAAGAGAAACTACAACAGAATAGAACAGCTAATAAACGTAATGTAAACAGAGAGACGAGACTAAAATATGACAAAGCTAAAATGCATAATAAACAGAAAACAAAACCAGTGACTACAAAATAACAAATAGGAAATCTGCGGCTCAAAAATGTGGCAAAGACGAGGACAGGGGAAAGACATGCCAAAAACAGTCTAATGTATATTTATATCTTAATCAAACATTTCCCAGTCACTCTCATATTTGAAAGTGAGGTGCAGACTGAGACTCTCTATCACCTGACAAAGTTTGATCCGCATCTGATCTGTATGTGGATTTAGTGGATATTTGATTTTAACATCGAAAAGCTGCTTTGATCTATATTTTGTATTATATTTTAGCTTATGAAAAGTCACATCTAACAGGACATTGACATTGAAATTTTTTTCCAAGGTAAAAGTTTGTGGAATGGGAAGCTGGTACGTTTACGCTCTATGAGCGCGCTGCTCTTGTTCTGTTTATTGTGTTGTGTTTGTGGACTGTCGGCTTTAATTCAACCTGAAGTTTCAGTTCTAGTTCACCAGAAAGCACATGAGAGGCTTGAGACAAGTTTTGATCGGTTCGCTCGTCCTTCTGTTGAATTCCGTCATTAAAATTCCGGGGTGCCCATCATCCTGACCAGGACTGTGTCTCTGTTTGGCCACTAGGTGGAGACAGAGGCCCTGGAACAAATAGAACCTTTGTGTTCTGCTGATTTTTAATTTCAGTGCAGTGTGTGAGTGAAGACCCACAGACAGCTGGAGGTCCCAGTCAGAGTGAGGAGCCTGAGGACCAGCCCGAGGACCAGCCCGCCTCCCTCAGCGACCCCGGGGACGAGCAGCCGGTGGAAGACGTGCAGAGCGCCGAGGGGAAACAAGAGGCCACCAGGGTCCAACTCCAGAGACGAGCCAGCAGCCCTCCTCCACCCAACCTGCCCGTCAAACTGCTCACCAGACTGGGCAGCCTGGACGGTGAGTGGGCCGGTCCTTCTGCCCAGCACGTGCCAACAACCAGAGCTTCATGTCACATATAGAAAGAGCACAGGATCAGATAAAACAGCCCACTACAAGTCCTTTAGTCCTCCACGTGTTCTGAATATGAGCACAGTCTGACTTTGGAGCTCCGAGTCCGTGGCGGCTCTTTCTTTCACCAAAAATAATTACTTCAGTTTTATCTTTTTTGTTGTTGAAAAAAAAAAAACAGTGCACTTATTCTGGAGGTGGGTGGGACTGTAGTCCCCTGGTCACGTGATTACGAAAATCAATATCACACAAAGTGGCGAGCAGGGTATTGTTTTCAGTGGTGTGTGTGTGGGGGGGGGGGGGGGGGGGGCGCATGTGTGTGAGACTGTGGACAAGATAAATCAAAAATGGCTGGACGTATTTATTTCAGACTTTGTGGGAATATTATCAACATGAATATCAATATGTGGTCAAAGGTCAAGTCAAGCATGGCCCAAAAACACAATTTTTGTATATCTAAACAACAAGCCTAGATGGATGATCTAAAGCACATATTGATCCACAAAAATATGATTGATTGGGATGAATGACATAGAGTCAAAAACACCATTACGGACAGATGTATATTTAGTTTTACATTTATTTCATGCATAGTTCAGTGTTTCTGAAATGCTTTCAGGCCAAGGACAACTTTAAACACTAAAATAAAAAAAACCCCTCACAGACCACCTAACTCCTCAAATACCCCAAAACAAAAAGGTCTGCTTACCACTCCAACAGTATATTAAATTACAACCTAATAATCACAGCTTTACACATTTGACAAACACTTTTGTTAGAATATGATCATTTAAAATGTGATATTTTACCAAAATCGTCACAGACCACGAGGGGTTTTAACGGACGCTTCGTGGTCTATATTAATATATACCTCATGATATATGTATTAAGTCCATGGACTACTCTTTGAGAAACACTGGCATAATGTATGCAGCAGCCGTCTGATTCCTTTCATGATGGTAATGCATTTTATTTTTTTCCATAATCTTGTGGGAGCATGTCGTTATGAAACACAACTGGGCCCAAAAATGGAGCCTTGGGGGACACACATGTCATTCTTGCTTGTTCAGTTGTGTAGGTATCTGTGGACATAAAGTCGTCCCTGTCTGTTGTGAAAGTGTCGTGACACGGACCCACAACAGGGGGCGTTAATGAACGGACAATGGATAAGCCAAAAGTAACAATTTAATGTTGTGAATCACACAACGACGTACAGACAATAACAATATAGTGACTGTCAATCATACACCAGGTGACGTGTGGGCAGGCTCGACGATAGAAGACGCCTGGCGAGAGAAGAGCCAGATCCACACAGCTTCCACCGCCAACGGAGCTGAAGAACACCGGAGCCGCCAAGCCCTGCGCCCCAGGTGGCCGCTGTCTTCAGCAGTCAGACCCGGTACTGCTGGCAGAAAACAGAGACAGTCCTGATGAGTGTGAGGTCGCACACTCAGTAATCCCACAGTCTGTATTCAGTTAGGAGGGAGCACCTCCACCTCCAATCACACACTCGTGCAGCTCCTGTCTAACCACTTATCTGGTTGGGGTGTGAAGCGAAGCCGTCGCTGATCACACCAAACGCCAATCCCACAGACAAGGACACACCACAGGAAAACGGCTGCAAAGAAGTTCAGATTATTACTCAATGTTTTTGAGTCAGCAGAGACAATTACCTGATTGGTAGTTGATTTCTTGGCGAGGAGGTGGAGTCGCAGTCCGGCCTTTATGGAGATGGTGATGAGTTGGCTGAGCGACAGCTGGTGCTGATGAAGAGTGACAGCTGTCACTCCCAGTGGCTCCGACGCCCTCTCGTGCTTGAAGCCCGCACTCCAAGCAGGGCGCCATCTGGTGGTGGTGGGCCAGCAGTACCTCCTCTTCAGCGGCCCACACAACACTGTCCTTTAAGTAGGATTGTAACCAGTTTGTGCCGGAGAGGTCCACCAGGTTTTCCCTTTGATCTCGTCATGTGTTGCAGTCACCTGTGTCGATTGCAGCACTGAGATCCAGTGATACAAAGACTGATGTTCTTTAGGTGGATATCACTGAAGACCTGAAGTAGAGCCGTTTCAGTGCAGCGGTGTGGTCGAAATCCTAACGTGAAGACATCAAAAAAGTTATTTAGTTAGTGCCAAGAAGTAGTCAAATACTTGATAAGTTGGAGCTTTTTTTTTTTATAATTTTTTGCTGTGTCAAGGTTCAGGTTGTTGTTGTTGATTTTGTTTTTTTTAATTTATTTTTTTTATGAATGGCTTGATGACTGCATGTTTCAGGGTCAGAGGGAACAACACACCTGAACAAAGGAACATCTTGACAATTTCAAGAATATCCGACGCTGTACAATTACAAACACTTTAGAAAAAACTGCGGAGCGTCAAGGCAGGAGGATTTCAGGTGTTGCTGAATGTCCTCAGAGGTCTCGTGGATGGAACTGAGTAGATTCTTGAGTTGGGTTCAGGGGCCACCCCTGTCCTCTTTGTGACATGGAAACACTAACTGCTTGTCTACATTTCTGAATTTTGTCAGAAGTCATATTTTGGTCGTGTTCCTGCTCAGGTGCTCTTCCTGTGCCAGTGAAAAAGTCCCCGGCCACCCTGCCCAGGAACTTCACGCTTCCAAAAGACCACCACAGCTCCCTGCTGAGAGGACGGATCTCCACACCGACTGGGTCGCCTCACCTGGGGATTCTACACCCACACCTGCCCCATAGCTGTATCATCGAGGAGTTACATCAAGCTCTGGCCACCAAACGCAGACAGGACAGGTCAGAGGTCAAAGATGAGCATGAACATATGACTCTAGTTTCCACACTGATGCACGTGGTTGATACTTTTATTTTTGGCTTTGATGCATGCTGTGATATGAGTCTCCTAAATCTGTTTTATTGTCATGGTTTGTTTTTTTAAATTGATGAAAGCTTCATAAAGTTGTGGTTCAGACGTTTACATACACTCATCATGGACATGAATGTTGGTAATTCTGGTCTTTTAATGGTATCTTTGAACTGTTCTTGTTGTGTGTTGGGGGGGTTTGGCTGGACATTTTGGTGTTCTTTTCTTTTCTTTGCTCTCCAGGTGGTATGCAAACTGGTTTTTTGTCTGTGGAGAAGGTGCTGGCAGAAGAGTCCTTCACCCTCATCAGCATGATATGCAGCACCTGTGGATGATGCTCGCGTGCAACCTTGTGGACTTTCGGCTGGGGCGGATGATGAGATGGTGTTCTGCATTTAGGCCATGAGTGGTTTGGGCGGAATTGCCGGGAACTCGACCTTGTGATGTTCGTTTGTGAGACGCTGAGGACCGCGCCTGGGTTTGACACATCGTGCCTGTGAAGGAGGACGGGTGAGGGACACATGCTGTCAGCACACATCACAGGTGATTGATTGTCTGAATAAGTGTTAATAGTAATTTGGTATTTTGTTACGCAGTATATTTGAACATTGATGAGAATTGTGCAGCTCGCTTCTCACGGCCGTGGCGTGCAGACAGATGATCCTCCACCTGTTGTGAGAGGCTGCTCATTTACATAAAGCTTAAATTCAGACCTGAATGTGTTGCTGATAGTGTGTGCCTTTGAAGGATATTAGTTGTAGCTGTTGACTTACCTCACCTCTTCTATCCTTCACAGAGTCGGTTTGTCGTGTCCACCTGGGGGGTGTTTGCCGGTGAATGTGAGTCCAGAAGCGCTGGGCTTCGATCCCTTTGGGCGCTGGAGAGCGCGCCGTCCTTCACTCCGCCAGATAAACGCACTTTTTGTTGTACACTGAGTATTGCACAAGAAGGGGAAAATAAAATTGTTTTGTTTTTTCTGGAACCGCTTTCTGGTTATTTAGCGCTGGGTTCAGTCAGACGCAGGTCCGCTCCTCAACCCGCGTCGGCACATAACAGTTCTTTTGTTGGGGTGGAATGATTGTACAGCAAACATCATGAATGACTTTAAAAAAACAAGAACTGAATGCACAAGTTTGAGTTAATTTTGGATCTTCTCTAATCCACACAGGGTCAAATATTCTACTTTCAGGGTCAAACATTCTACATTCAGGCTCAAATTATCAGGCGTGGCACAAATCTGGTGGACACAAATGCAAGCTCACACGACTGATAGAGTTAAAAACCTTTAATGAATGCACCAGGCAGGGGTTCGGTACACGGGTGGTCCAACACCGACACAAAGGTAGCAAAAAGGCGAGAGGCTGAGACGTGGTTAAATAAACAGGCACAGGTCAAAAACACGGTGTTAGGGCTATCAGAGGCAAGGCATAACAAGGTAAAAAACGAGTCAAAATATAGGAAGGCAAAAATGGAACAAGGAACTAGGCTGGAAAGTGACACGAAATCAGAAATCAGTGAGAAGTTGGATGTCTAGAAACTTCCTACTTTTAAACTCTGATAAGACTGAAATGATGGTTCTTGATCCAGTGAGACATCGGCATCAATTTGACCAGTTAACACTCAGCCTAGGCTCATGTGTCATACATCACACTGACAAAGTGAGGAATCTTGGGGTAATTTTTGATCCTCCGTTGTCCTTTGGCCTCCATATTAGAAATATTACGAGGGCTGCTTTCTTCCACCTGCGAAATATATAGTGAAGATTCGTCCCATCCTGTCTATGGCTGATGCTGAGACCCTGATCCATGCATTTATCTCTTCTAGATTGGACTACTGCAATGTTCTATTTTCTGGTTTACTGCAGTCTAGCATTAGGGGTCTCCAATTGGTTCAAAATGCTGCAGCCAGACTTTTGACACGAAGCACAAAGTACAACCACATTACGCCCACTTTGGCTTCTCTTCACTGGCTTCCTGTCCCAGTGAGATCAGATTTTAAGGTTCTGCTACTAACCTATAAAATTATTCATGGACTGGCACCTCCCTATCTAGCTGACCTAATTAAACCTTACGTACCGGCCCGGGCTTTACGTTCTCAGGGTGCAGGACTACTTTGTGTCCCTAAGGTGAATAAGAAGTCTGTGGGTCACAGAGCTTTCTCTTATTGTGCCCCTGTTCTGTGGAATGATCTCCCTGCGTCAATAAAACAATCAGATTCTGTGGAGACTTTCAAGTCCAGACTTAAGACGCACTTATTTTCCCTTTCATATGGCTAACATATTGGTACAGTTTGTTTTATGCTTTTTACTCTTTTAATTCATTTATTAGTAATTGGAGCGTGCCGCGGCCTCAACTTCACCTAAATTCTGGGTCTTTTAGTGAAGCTTAGGGCAAGTGGCCGGCGATCACCTTAGTATTTCTTCTGTTTTTCTTGTTGATTAATGCTGACAAATTATACAGTATTTTTTGTCTTTCTGATGCCTGATTCTGTTTTTTCTCTGTTTAAGGTGCAGCTCCATCCAGTGATGGGAGTTGTATTTGTGTTGGTGATCCTCCTGTCCTGTGCACCAACAGCAATTTTTGTATATTCGTCCGTGAATTGTTCTGTGAATTATTTCTGTAATTTATGTTTGTAGCATGGCCCAAGCAGAGGGTCACCCCTTTGAGTCTGGTCTGCTTGAGGTTTCTTCCTCAGAGGGAGTTTTTCCTTACCACTGTTGCTCTGGGGGTTGGTAAGGTTAGACCTTACCTGTGTGAAGCGCCTTGAGGCAACTCTGTTGTGATTTGGTGCTATATAAAGGAAAATAAAGGAAAGGAAGGAAAGAGCAGTGAAGTGGAGAAAAGTCCAGAAGAAACCAGATGACAAGAAAATATGGGAGTGATTGGCATTCTCATGCCCACATTTATGCTGTTGTCGTTATATGTGGGGTAATAAAAAACATATGAGATTTTTCCATCTGAATTCTCGCCATCTTCTCAAACTCGTTGTGGATTGTTGTATGTTGCACATGGAAAGTCAATCACTCCCAGACAATGATACACTGAGTTCTCGTTCCCATTTTGATTTTGCATTCATCCCATTGCCCTTTTGAAGACACTTATACAATTTCGATACGATGTTAATGGGAGTTCTTTTATATGCCTTTGTCAAAAATAAAATTGTGTCATTAATTTCCACTGATAAGTGCTTATGCACTTCTTTTTCATAAAAGTGTCGTAGCTGTAGGTACCGGTACAAATCTGTTTTCAAGTTTAAACTCTTGTTTGAGTTTATCAAAGGTCTTGAAGGTTTTGCCTTCAACAAGTGTACATATTGCTGTTATTATCCTCTCTGTCCATTCAGTGAATGTAACATCTAACATATTTGGGCCAAAATTCTGCATCATAGAAGGCCATATCAGTAATTTACTATCTCCTTCCATTTTGTTTTTCTTAATCTCAAACCACGTTTTCAAAGTTTCTCCTAAAATAGCATTATCTCCCTTATGGTCTGTATATTCTTTTCCTGATAATTTTTCAGGACGTGGCACCCTACCTCAGCTGAACTCAGTATGTTTCCACTTTGGATAATATGCAGGTGAACACCAATATATTATCACAGCTGGGCTGTACAATAATAATGTTTAAAATCAGGCAGGGTGAGACCTCCCCGTTCTTTGTCTAATTGGAGAGTTTAGAATTTTATCCTAGGTTTACATTTGCCCGGATAAACCTAGATATTAGCTTGTTCCATGCAGAAAATTGAGACTCTGGGATCCTAATACGGAGTGAGAGGAAGACAGATATTCATTTTTATTGCCTCTATCCTTGACGTAAAGTCTAAAATTAAAGTAGACCAGCGTGTTACAGTATAGCTTCCAGTGATAGTCTGGATTCTGGTTGAAGGTATTGTGGACCATTCTTCTTTACAAAACATCTCAGGTTTGTTGGTTTCTGAGCATGAACAGCCCGCTTAAAATCACACCACAGATTTTCAATAATATTCATTCTGGGGACTGAGATGGCCATTCCAGAACGTTGTACTTGTTCCTCTGCATGATGCCTCAGCAGATTTTGAGCAGTGTTTAGGGTCGTTGTCTTGTTTGTCAAAGATCCAGCCCCGGCGCAACTTCAACTTTGTCACTGATTCATGAACATTGTTCTCAAGAATCTGCTGATATTGACTGGAATCCATGTGACCCTCAACTTTAACAAATTCCCAGTACACAGTAAAATGACCAGTGTAAAACAAACACATGGTCCCACTCTGGCCAGAGTAGGACCATATGTACACTGGCAGTGTTAATTTAACACTGTTGATTTTACTGTGTACCTGCACTGGCCACACAGCCCCACAGCATGATGGAACCACCTCCTAATTTTACTGTAGGTATCAAGTGTTTTTGTTGGAATGCTGTGTTCTTTTTCAGCCATGCATACTGCCCCTTGTTATGTCCAAATAACTCAATTTTAGTTCCATCAGTCCACAGCACCTTATTCCAAAATGAAGCTGGCTTGTCCAAATGTGCTTTAGCATACCTCAAGTGACTCTGTTTGTGGTGTGTATGCAGAAAATGCTTCCTCTGCATTACAGCATCATACAGCATCTCCTTGTGCAAAGTGTGCTGTATAGTTGAATGATGCACAGAGACACTTTCTGCAGCAAGATCATGTTGTAGGTCTTTGGAGCAGGTCTGTGGGTTGACTATGACTGTTCTCACCATCCTTCGCTTCAGCCTATTTGAGATTTTTCTTGGTCTGCCACTTCGGGTCTTAACTAGTACTGTGCCTGCGGTCTTCCATTTGCTCACTATGTTCCTCACAGTGGAAACTGACAGCTGAAATCTCTGAGATAGCTTTTTGTATCCTTCCCCTAAACCATGATGTTGAACAATCTTTGTTTTCAGGTTATTTGAGAGTTGTTTTGAGGATCCCATGTTGCCACTCATTAGAAGAGATGCAAAGAGGGAAAACATTTGCAAATAGCCACCTGTGTTGGGAAAGTGTAGGGACACAGACCCACAACAGGGGGCGTAAATGAACGGACAATGGAGGAAGTCAAATATGAACACTTTACTGTTGTGAATAGCACAACTCCACACAGCAGATTACAGAATAGGTGCCACAATCAATTAACAAAGGTGTGTGGGCAGGCTCGAGGATAGACGACGTCTGTCCTGAGAAGAACCGGAACCACACGATTTCCTCCGCCACCGAACCTGGAAAATACTGGAGCCGCCAAGTTCTGAGTCCCCAGGTGGCCACCGTCTCCACGTGTCGGATCTGGTACTGCTGGCGAGGAACAGAAACAATCAGATGTGGGTGTGCGAACGCCCAGTAACACTTATGGTGGATATTCCACCTCCACCTCCACAAATATGAACACAGTCTTTTACAGAACCTGAACAGTCACTTGTCTCACTGATCGTGAAGGGTGCGATCTGTCACCCTGCTGTTACCGACCAGCTCAGCCTCCCGCTGACACAAACGACTGAAACCTCCTGTACAAAGATCAGAAACACACAGTGCAGTACGGCACAGATTAAGGCTGAGAATGTTACCTCCCTAGGTAGAAGATATCTCGGCCATGAGGTGGAGATGACGTCCGGTCTTTATGGAGTGAGATGATGTAGAGTAGATGGGTGACAGCTGTCAAGAGATAATGAGTGACAGCTGTCACCCCTGGCTGTGTCCGTGGCGGCAGCGCCCTCTCGTGCCGGAAGCCCGCACTTCAGGCAGGGCGCCCTCTGGTGGTGGGCCAGCAGTACCTCCTCTTCTGGCAGCCCACACAACAACCTGTGTGGATTCACCTGTGTAAGGAGGTCAAGGGTCAATGAGCTTACCAAACCAATTTTGTGTTCCAATAATTAGTGCTAAATGTATTCAAATCAATAAAATGACAAGGGTGCCCAAATTTATGCACCTGCCTAATTTTGTTTAAATAATTATTGCACACTTTCTGTAAATACAAGAAACTTCATTTCACTTCTCAAATATCTTAGTTAGATATTTCTTAGTTAGTCTGCTATATGATATATTTAACTGAAATTTCTGATCCAGACCATCAATGATTTATAAAGGAAAATCATGAAAATTATCAGGGGTGCCCAAACTTTTGTATACAACTGGATATCTTTCTGAATTTTATTATTCATGGTACAGTAGTTAGATTCATACAGGCTATTTAAATCCTATGTGATTATTACTCCCAAATATTTTATCGATTTTGCGTCCCACTCCCCTACCACCCACCTCATTTTGGCTTGTCAGTATCTCACAAATAAAAAGTGAAATTTCCCATCTATTTAAGTCAGGGAGGAAATGCTCAAGCCTTCTAGAAAGAATTGATATAAATATTTTATAATTTACATTCAATATGGAGATCAGGCGATAAGATTCACATAACTCTTTGTCTTGACCTTATTTTGGTGTCAGTGATATCACTGCTTCTCTCCATGATGGAGGTATTTTAGCATATTTAATTTAAGAGTACAATTCAATGATTCAAGAAAAAATCTTGGACCACTCATTTGGGAAGCCATCACTCCCTGGACATTTATTGTTTTCCAAATTGCTAATTGCTCTAATTCTTTCTTTGTAATTGGGGTAGACAATGACTACGTTTACATGCCGTTAATATTCGGGTTAAGGTCAATATTCCGGTTTCTGAATCATTAGGAATAACCCGTTTACATGCTTAAGCAGACAGAGTTACTCCTGTATACCTGGTCATTGGTATCATTTGGAATATCCCCAACTAAACAGCGATGCATGTCTTCCACCGGTGCTTGATTTTGTCTGGTGTTCGTGCAAATCCTGCTTCGTATAAAACCCCTCACTACACACTTTATACACTTTTCTCAAACAGACAATATTTTCTCACTTTTCTCTCCTGTGTAAACACTCTCTTTTTTATTCTGGGCAATAAGATCATAAATAGACACACGCAGAACACAATGCGCATGCTCACTGCCTCCGGGGGTACGGATGCCGGACCCGCAAAGAATCCAAGTCATGGCCACGGAGCTCTGCGGCTGCGGTATACCGAGACCCTGCGGCGCTGTGGATTTTTTTCCACAAGAAATCTATCCTTGCGGGCTGCCTCCGCATCAAAACAGTGAGCGTAGTCTCTGGACTTGTTGCTACAGTTGGCGCAGCTCCACACAGCAGAGAGGGGGGCAGTGTGAATGGCCCGCTGTGGCGTTTACCGAGCCCGCAGACTCAGTAAGTACATCGGAAGCAGAACAATCGCGGTGATGCCGACCGGTGCTGCCTGATAAGGACACAGAACACAATGCGCTGTTTATCTCTACTTCTGTGGCGTCTGGTGGGTTGCGCGCGCCGCATACAAGTAGTTGCCGTACTCAAAAGACCAAGATTCCTTGCGGATAGGACATGCGCAGAACACAAAATAATATTCCTTTCTATGGGGATATCCCGATGCGCATTTATATGACCTGATATTCGGGTTAGAAAAGGAGTGACCCAGGGATCTTATTCAGGTTTTTAAAAACCGGAATATGAGCAAATTCTGATTTTTGTGGGTGTTTACATGGCCGTGCCCAACCGAGTTATTGCTAATATTCCAGTTATGAAAGGGTTATGAAAGGGTTATTGGCTGCATGTAAACGTAGTCAATGATTCATTTTGTATCCTTCCTATGGAAGAGAGATCAAATGATTGTAAATATTTATTAATTTTCTCTTCATTCAGTGGGTCTGAGTCCGAGTATAAAGATTTATAATATTCTTTGAAGCAGTTTTCAGTTGCCTCTGGTTTAAAAATTACAGCATTACTCAAAGGATCTCTTATTTTAAATACAGTGAGGAAAATAATTATTTGAACACCCTGCGATTTTGCAAGTTCTCCCACTTAGAAATCATGGAGGGGTCTGAAATGTTCATCTTAGGTGCATGTCCACTGTGAGAGACATAATCTAAAAAAAAAAAAAATCGAGGAATCACAATGTATGATTTTTTAATAATTTATTTGTATGTTACTGCTGCAAATAAGTATTTGAACACCTGTGAAAATCAATGTTGATATTTGGTACAGTAGCCTGTGTTTGCAATTACAGAGGTCAAATGTTTCCTGTAGTTTTTCATGAGGTTTTCACACACTGCAGCAGGGATTTTGGTCCACTCCTCCATACAGATCTTCTCTAGATCTTTCAGGTTTAGAGTTTCAGCTCCCTCCAAAGATTTTCTATTGAGTTTAGGTCTGGAGACTGGCCAGACTTCTTACGGAGTCCATCCTTAGTTGCCCTGGCTGTGTGTTTGCGGTCATTGTCATGCTGGAAGACCCAACCATGACCCATCTTCAATGCTCTTACTGATGGAAGGAGGTTGTTTGCCAAAAACTCGCAATACATGACCCCATCCATCCTCCCTTCAATACAGTGCAGTCATCCTGTCCCCTTTGCAGAAGAGCACCCCCAGAGTATGATGTTTCCACCCCCATGCTTCACGGTTGGGATGGTTTTCTTGGGGTTGTTCTCATCCTCTAAACATGGTAAGTAGAGTTGATTCCAAAAAGCTCTATTCTGGTCTCATCTGACCACATGACCTTCTCCCGTGCCTCCTCTGGATCATCCAGATGGTCACTGGTGAACTTCAAATGAGCCTGGCTGTGCTGGCTTGAGCAGGGGGACCTTGCTGCCCTGCAGGATTTTAAACCATGACAGCATCCTGTGTTACTAATGTAATCTTTGTGACTGTGGTCCCAGCTCTCTTCAGGTCATTGACCAGGTCCTCCTGTGTAGGTCTGAGTTTTCTCAGAATCATCCTAAAGCCCTGTTTACACATAGACATTTTAGTCGGCGGGTAGTATGTAGACCGAAGTTCACGGTAGTTCCGGCTGTTTTCGCGGTGGAAAGGGGTGGAGCACTTTGCCGGCGTTTTGACCGCCGTACTATCCACAGATAGGTGGATAAAACGCAGCTAAATCCGCCGTATAAAGCGATGTTTTGACACCGTAGCATCCAGCACACGTCAGGCAATGGAGGTTAATACCCAGTTCTATCCCTTACAATCACAGGTTAAGATGTGGGTGAAAATGGCGGTGTTCTGCTGTCGCCGATAATGCCCTGTGTACCGCTGGTTAATACCCAGGTTTTTACCCAAGCAACCAGGGTAAATCCTTTGCATATTAAGCACCGCGCCCAGAGTATCCAGTATAATAGGCTGGTTCTGCACACATTTTCATGATTCTGGAGTTGCTAGCAGAGCAAGAAAACTTCGACATGGACATGCCCATGGGCATTGATGAAGCTGAGGCCTTGCATGAGGCAACAGGCACCGAGATATATTCCATGTATATGTAATATAATGGAATGTACAACCCCTGGCAAAAATTATGGAATCACCGGCCTCGGAGGATGTTCATTCAGTTGTTTAATTTTGTAGAAAAAAAGCAGATCACAGACATGACACAAAACTAAAGTCATTTCAAATGGCAACTTTCTGGCTTTAAGAAACACTATAAGAAATCAGGAAAAAAAAATTGTGGCAGTCACTAATGGTTACTTTTTTAGACCAAGCAGAGGGAAAAAAATATGGAATCACTCAATTCTGAGGAATAAATTATGGAATCACCGTGTAAATTTTCATCCCCAAAACTAACACCTGCATCAAATCAGATCTGCTCCTTAGTCTGCATCTGAAAAGGAGTGATCACACCTTGGAGAGCTGTTGCACCAAGTGGACTGACATGAATCATGGCTCCAACACGAGAGATGTAAATTGAAACAAAGGAGAGGATTATCAAACTCTTAAAAGAGGGTAAATCATCACGCAATGTTGCAAAAGATGTTGGTTGTTCACAGTCAGCTGTGTCTAAACTCTGGACCAAATACAAACAACATGGGAAGGTTGTTAAAGGCAAACATACTGGTAGTGTTATGTGTCGACGCGGGTTGAGGAGCGGACCTGCGTCTGACGGAACCCAGCGCTAAAATAACCAGAAAGCGGTTCCAATAACAAAAACAATTTATTTTTTCACCCTCTGGTGCATAATAAAGTGTAGAAACTAAAACAGCGTCATTCTGGTGGAGTGAAGGCTGGCACGCTCTCCAGCGCCCAAAAGGATCGAAGCCCGGCGCTTCTGGACTCACTGTTACCGCCAAACACCCCCCAGGTGGACACGACAAACCGACTCTCTCTGATGTGTGCTGACAGCATGTGTCCCTCACCCTTCCTGCTTCACAGGCTCGATGTGTCAAACCCAGGCGCGGTCCTCAGTGTCTCACAAACGAACATCACAAGGTCGAGTTCCCGGCAATTCTGCTTGAATCACACATGGCTTAAATGCAGAACGCCATCCAATTATCTGCTTCAGCTGAAAGTCTTTAAGGCTGCACGTGAGCACCATTCACAGGTGGTGCACATGATGTTGATGAGGGTGAAGGACTCTTCAGCCAGCACCTTCTCCACAGACAAATCAGTTTTCATACCACCTGGAGAGCAAAGAAAAGAAAAGAATACCAAAATGTCCAGCCACACCCCCCAACACACAACAGGTAGACCAAGGAAGACATCAAAGCGTCAAGACAGAAAACTTAAAGCAATATGTCTCAAAAATCGAAAATGCACAACAAAACAAATGAGGAACGAATGGGAGGAAATTGGAGTCAACGTCTGTGACCGAACTGTAAGAAACCGCCTAAAGGAAATGGGATTTACATACAGAAAAGCTAAACGAAAGCCATCATTAACACCTAAACAGAAAAAAACAAGGTTACAATGGGCTAAGGAAAAGCAGTCGTGGACTGTGGATGACTGGATGAAAGTCATATTCAGTGATGAATCTCGAATCTGCATTGGGCAAGGTGATGATGCTGGAACTTTTGTTTGGTGCCGTTCCAATGAGATTTATAAAGATGACTGCCTGAAGAGAACATGTAAATTTCCACAGTTATTGATGATATGGGGCTGCATGTCAGGTAAAGGCACTGGGGAGATGGCTGTCATTACATCATCAATAAATGCACAAGTTTACGTTGATATTTTGGACACTTTTCTTATCCCATCAATTGAAAGGATGTTTGGGGATGATGAAATCATTTTTCAAGATGATAATGCGTCTTGCCATAGAGCAAAAACTGTGAAAACATTCCTTGCAAAAAGACATATAGGGTCAATGTCATGGCCTGCAAATAGTCAGAATCTTAATCCAATTGAAAATCTTTGGTGGAAGTTGAAGAAAATGGTCCATGACAAGGCTCCAACCTGCAAAGCTGATCTGGCAACAGCAATCAGAGAAAGTTGGAGCCAGATTGATGAAGAGTACTGTTTGTCACTCATTAAGTCCATGCCTCAGAGACTGAAAGCTGTTATAAAAGCCAGAGGTGGTGCAACAAAATACCAGTGATGTGTTGGAGCGTTCTTTTGTTTTTCATGATTCCATAATTTTTTCCTCAGAATTGAGTGATTCCATATTTTTTTCCATCTGCTTGGTCTAAAAAAAGTAACCGTTACTGACTGCCACAATTTTTTTCCCTGATTTCTTATAGTGTTTCTTAAAGCCAGAAAGTTGCCATTTGAAATTACTTTAGTTTTGTGTCATGTCTGTGATCTGCTTTTTTTCTACAAAATTAATGAACTGAATGAACATCCTCCGAGGCCGGTGATTCCATAATTTTTGCCAGGGGTTGTATATTCCATTATATGTGTATAGCATCATATATTCCACACTACACATATCAGGGCTCGAAATAGTATGTGCATGCGCTAGTTTGTGTTGTGTGGGCCACCAGAAGAGGAGGTACTGCTGGCCCAGCACCAGAGGGCGCCCTGTCTGAAGTGCGGGCTTCAGGCACTAGAGGGCGCTGCCGCCTCACAGGAACAGCCGAGGTGACAGCTGTCACTCGTCAACTGTGACAGCTGTCACCGATCATCTGCACTTCATCCCTGATAAAAGCAGGATGACACCTCCACCACATCGCCGAGATATCATTCTTCTAAGGAGGTAATATTCTCTGCCGTACTAAAGGAATTATAACTTACGTGTGCTCTGTTAGCAGCCGTTGTCCTGTGGAGCCTTGTCAGCTGATTGGTGGTTTGTGAGAGTGCCGACGTCTTCGCTTCTCACTCTTTCCAGATAAGTGCTTAAACAGGAGCTGCACGAGTGTGTGATTTGAGGTGGAGGTGGAATTCCCACCGTTGTTGTTACTGGGTGTACACACACCCACATTTGACTGTCTTTGCTCTTCGCCAGCAGTACCAGATCCAACACGCGGAGACGGTGGCCACCTGGGGGACTCGGGACCTGGCGGCTCCAGTATCCTTCGGGTTCAGTGGGGGAGGAAATCGTGTTGTTCCGGTTCTTCTCTAGACGGACGTCTCCTATCGTCGAGCCTGCCCACACGACACCTTTATCCATTGACTTTGTATCATTCTATAATCTGCTGTGTATGGTTGTGGCATTCACAACGGTAAAGTGTTCAAAGTTGACTCCTTCTATTGTCCGTTCATTTGCGCCCCCTGTTGTGGGTCTGTGTCACTACACTTTCACAACAGGATATCTCGGCCAGCGTCATGGACTCCGAGGGGCGTCACCCAGCGATTGAACGGCCAATGGGAGAGCAGGATGCACAGGCGTCTGCAGGAGGCGTGATTGGTGAGTTGCAGCACATCCTCACCGCCTTTATGGCTCGGTTGGATCAGATGACTGAGCAAAACATCCTCCTGAACCGCAGGGTGGAGGCTCTCTCCGCACAGGTGGCAGCGAGCGCTCAGGGCGCTGCTGCAGCTCCTCCTCCTGCCGACCTTGTGCGAGATATGAATGTTCCAGTGGTCGTTCAACAACCCCTCCCACCATCCCCTGAAGCATACATAAGCCCCCCAGAGCCGTACGGAGGTTGTGTGGAGATGTGCGCGGACTTTCTGATGCAGTGTTCGCTCATCTTTGCACAATGACCTGTGATGTACGCGTCTGATGCCAGCAAGGTGGCTTATGTTATTAACTTGCTTCATGGTGAGGCACGCGCTTGGGCTACAGCGCTTTGGGAGCAAAACTCACGGCTCCTTACCTCTTATACTGGGTTTGTGAGGGAGTTCAGAACAGTGTTTGATCACCCTAACAGAGGAGAGACCGCTTCAACAGTGCTGCTGTCAATGCGACAGGGGCGCCGGCGCGCAGCCGAATATGCAGTCGACTTCCGCATCGCGGCTGCGAGGTCCGGCTGGAATAACGTTGCGCTCCGCTCCGCCTTCATAAACGGACTGTCGTCGGTCCTGAAGGAGCACCTGGTAGCTAAGGAAGAACCGCGGGATTTAGATGGGCTTATCGATCTCGTTATATGGTTAGACAATCGGTTGGAGGAACGCCGTCGGGAGCGAGACGAAGGATGTGGCCGGGCACGCGCCGTCCCTCTCCCTTCCGGGTTCAAAAAGGTTCCGCCCTCCCCACGCTCCACAGCCGCAGCGCTCCGTGGAGCAACAGCTCCCCCTGCTGACGTTGCTAGGGAAACGCACAGGGCCAAAATGAGAACAGCTGACAGAATGAGGAGGCTGGTCCGCGGGGAGTGTTTTCTCTGCAGCTCAAAAGAGCACACACAGAAAAACTGCCCCAAACGGCCAAAACGACAACACCCGCCCTTAGAGACTGGGCTAAGGGGGGGTCATAACATTCACGTGGGACACACACATATTGCCACACGACTCCCAGTTACAATCCTGAGCGGGGATTTAACCCTTCAAGCCCCAGCACTGGTGGACACGGGGTCCAAAGGGAATCTGCTAGACAGCAGATGAGCAAGGGAGGTAGGGCTCCCTCTGGTGGCGCTTCCTTCGCCATTGCAGGTGCGGGCACTAGATGGCACTCCCTTTAATCATGCACAAGACACAACCTGTAACTCTGGTGGTGTCTGGGAATCACCGGGAGGAGATCGAGTTTTTTGTGACTCCTTCTACCTCCTGCGTGATTTTGGGCTTCCCGTGGATGTTGAAACACAATCCCCGGATTGATTGGCCGTCTGGGGTGGTGGTTCAGTGGAGCGAAACCTGCCATCGGGCGTGTTTAGGATCCTCGGTTCCTCCCGGTTTACATGCTAAGAAGGAGGTCAAAGTCCATCCCAATCTGACGGCGGTGCCGGTTGAGTACCACGATCTTGCTGATGTCTTCAGCAAGGATCTGGCACTCGCCCTTCCCCCGCACCGTCCGTACGATTGTGCCATTGATTTGATTCCAGGCGTTGAGTTCCCGTCCAGCAGGCTGTACAACCTCTCACGACCTGAGCGCGAATCAATGGAGACCTACATCCGGGACTCATTAGCTGCCTGGCTGATCCGGAACTCCACCTCCCCGATGGGTGCAGGTTTCTTTTTTGTGGGCAAGAAGGATGGCGGACTCCGTCTATGCATTGATTACATGGGGCTGAATGAGATTACGGTTCGCAACCGATACCCGTTGCCGTTGTTAGATTCCGTGTTCACCCCCTGCATGGAGCCAAAATCTTTACTAAGCTGGATCTTAGGAATGCGTATCACCTGGTTCGGATCCGGAAGGGAGACGAATGGAAGACGGCATTTAACACCCCGTTAGGTCACTTTGAGTACCTGGTCATGCCGTTCGGCCTCACCAACACGCCCGCGACGTTCCAAGCCTTGGTTAAGGACGTCTTGCGGGACTTCCTGCACCGATTCATCTTCGTATATCTGGACGATATACTCATCTTTTCTCCGGACCCTGAGACCCATGTCCAGCATGTACGTCAGGTCCTGCAGTGGTTGTTGGAGAACCAGCTGTTTGTGAAGGGCGAGAAGTGTGAGTTTCATCGCACCTCTTTGTCCTTCCTGGGGTTTATCATCTCCTCCAACTCTGTCGCCCCGGATCCGGCCAAGGTCGCGGCGGTGAGAGACTGGCCCCAACCTACGAGCCGTAGGAAGCTGCAACAGTTCCTCGGCTTCGCCAATTTTTACAGGAGGTTCATCGAGGGGTATAGTCAGGTAGTTAGTCCCCTGACAGCCCTGACCTCTCCAAAAGACCCCTTCACGTGGTCGGATCTGTTGTGTGGGAAGAGGAGGTACTGCTGGCCCACCACCACAAGATGGTGCCCTGCTTGAAGTGCGGGCTTCAAGCACGAGAGGGCGTCGGAGCAACCAGGAGTGACAGCTGTCACTCATCATCCGTACCAGCTGTCACTCATCCACTACTCATCACCACCACCATAAAGGCCGGACTGCAACTCCACCTCCCCGCCGAGAAATCAGCTACCATTCAGGTAACTTTCTCTGTTGACTCAAATCATTGAGTGATAACCTGAACTTCTTTTGCAGCCGTTATCCTGTGGTGTTCTGCCTTATCTGTGGGATTGGCGTTTGGTGTGATCAGCGACGGCTTCGCCTCACACCCCAAACCAAGATAAGTGGTTAAACAGGAGCTGCACGAGTGTGTGATTGGAGGTGGAGGTTCTCCCTCCTTTACCGAACACGGACTGTGGAATTACTGAGTGTGCGAACTCACACTCATCAGGACTGTCTCTGTTTTCTGCCAGCAGTACCGGGTCTGACTGCTGAAGACAGCGGCCACCTGGGGCGCAGGGCTTGGCGGCTCCGGTGTTCTTCAGCTCCGTTGGTGGTGGAAGCTGTGTGGGGATCCAGCTCTTCTCTCGCCAGGCGTCTCCTATCGTCGAGCCTGCCCACACGTCACCTGGTGTATGATTGACAGTCCACCATATTGTTATTGTCTGTACGTCGTTGTGCGATTCACAACATTAAATTGTTACTTTTGGCTTATCCATTGTCCGTTCATTACCGCCCCCTGTTGTGGGTCCGTGTCACGTCACTTTCACAACAGGATTTCTCGGCCAGCGTCATGGATCCCGAGGGGCGTCAACCATTGCTTGAACAGCCAATGGAAGAGCGAGGTGCACAGGCGCCAGCAGGAGGCGTGTTGGGTGAGCTGCAGCACATCTTAACCGCCTTTACCACTCGGTTGGACTTAGTTACCGAGCAGAGCAGTGTTCTCAATTGTAGGATGGAGGCTCTCACTGCCCAGGTGGAAGCGCGTGCTCAGGGCGCTGCTGCAGCACCTCCTCCTGCTGACCGTGTGCCAGAAACAGACATTCCGCTGGTCGTTCAACGAACCCCCCCACCGTCCCCTGAAGCATACATAAGCCCTCCAGAGCCGTACGGAGGCTGTGTTGAGACATGCGCGGACTTCTTGATGCAGTGCTCGCTCGTCTTTTCACAGCGTCCCGTCATGTACGCGTCAGACGCTAGCCGGGTGGCTTACGTTATAAATTTGCTTCGAGGAGAGGCACGCGCCTGGGCTACGGCGCTTTGGGAGCAGAATTCATGGCTCCTAACGGTTTATATTGAGTTTGTGAGGGAGTTCCGACAGGTGTTCAACCACCCTCATAGAGGCGAGACTGCTTCAAGTGTGCTGCTGTCGATACGGCAGGGGCGTCGGAGCGCAACGAAGTATGCAGCCGACTTCCGCATCGCGGCAGCGCAAGCCGGCTGGAATGCTGTTGCGCTCCGCGCCGCCTTTGTAAACGGACTGTCTCTGGTCCTTAAGGAGCACCTGGTGGCGAAGGATGAGCCGCGGGATTTAGATGGGCTTATTGACCTGGTTATACGGTTAGACAACCGATTAACGGAACACCGACGGCAGCAAGGCGAGGGGCGTGGTCAGGTACACGCCGTCCCTCTTCCTCCCGGGTCTGAAAGGGAGCCGACCTCCCCACGCTCCACTGCCAGGGCTCTCCACGTGACAACAGCTCCCCCTGCTGACGTTGCTATGGAGACGAGCAGGGCCAAAAAACGATCAGATCAGAGACAAAGGAGGCTGATCAGTGGAGAGTGTTTTCTTTGCAGCTCTACTGAGCACACACAGAGAGAATGCCCCAAACGGTCAAAACAGCAGCACTCGTCCTTAGAGACTGGGCTAAGGGTGGGTCACAACACCCACGTGGGGAAACCCCGACGATCTGCACGAATCCCAGTCACGATCCTGAGTGGGGATCTAACCCTTCACACCCCAGCACTGGTGGACACGGGGTCGGAGGAGAATCTGCTGGATAGCAGATGGGCAAAGGAGGTTGGGCTCCTTCTAGTGGCCTTACCATCACCATTGTCGGTGCGGGCACTAGATGGCACCCTTCTTCCACTAATCACACACCAGACTCAGCCAGTGACATTGGTGGTGTCTGGGAATCACAGGGAGGAGATTGTGTTTTATGTAACACCTTCTACCTCCCGAGTGATTTTGGGTTGTCCATGGGTGTTAAAACACAATCCCCGGATTGATTGGCCGTCTGGGGTTGTGGTTCAGTGAAGCAAAACCTGCCACCGGGAGTGTTTAGGATCCTCGGTTCCACCCGGTGTGACAGCTAAGGAGGAGGTTTTAGTCCCCCCCAATCTGGCGGCGGTGCCGGCTGAGTACCACGACCTTGCTGACGTCTTCAGCAAGGATCTGGCACTCACGCTGCCCCCGCACTGTCCGTACGATTGTGCCATTGATTTGATACCGGGCGCTGAGTACCCGTCCAGCAGGCTGTACAACCTCTCACGTCCGGAACGCGAATCAATGGAGACCTACATCCGGGACTCGTTAGCTGCCGGGTTGATCCGGAACTCCACCTCCCCGATGGGTGCTGGTTTCTTTTTTGTGGGCAAGAAGGACGGCGGACTCCGTCCATGCATTGATTACAGAGGGCTGAACGAGATCACGGTTCGCAACCGATACCCGTTACCTCTGTTGGATCAGTGTTCACGCCCCTGCATGGAGCCCAAATTTTCACAAAATTGGATCTTAGGAATGCTTATCACCTGGTTCGGATCCGGGAGGGAGACGAGTGGAAGACGGCATTTAACACCCCGTTAGGTTACTTTGAGTACCTGGTCATGCCGTTCGGCCTCACCAATGCGCCCGCGACGTTCCAAGCATTGGTTAATGACGTCTTGCGGGACTTCCTGCATCGGTTTGTCTTCGTATATCTAGACGATATACTCATCTTTTCTCCGGATCCTGAGACCCATGTCAAGCATGTACGTCAGGTCCTACAGAGGTTGTTGGAGAACCGGCTGTTTGTGAAGGGCGAGAAGTGTGAGTTCCACCGCACTTCTTTGTCCTTCTTGGGGTTCATCATCTCCTCCAACTCCGTCGCCCCTGATCCGGCCAAGGTTGCGGCGGTGAGAGATTGGCCCCAACCAAGGAACCGTAGGAAACTACAACAGTTCCTCGGTTTTGCAAATTTCTACCGGAGGTTCATCAAGGGCTACAGTCAGGTAGTTAGCCCCCTGACAGCCCTGACCTCCACAAAAGTCCCCTTCACCTGGTCGGATCGGTGCGAAGCCGCGTTTAGGGAGTTGAAACGCTGGTTCTCAACTGCACCGGTTCTGGTGCAGCCCGATCCCAAGCGCCAGTTTGTTGTTGAAGTGGATGCCTCTGACTCAGGGATAGGAGCCGTGCTATCCCAGAGTGGGGAGTCCGACAAGGTTCTCCATCCATGTGCCTACTTTTCCCGCAGGTTGACCCCAGCTGAACGGAACTATGACATCGGCAATCGGGAACTTCTTGCGGTGAAGGAGGCTCTTGAGGAGTGGAGACACCTGTTGGAGGGAGCATCGGTACCATTTACGGTTTTCACGGACCATCGGAACCTGGAGTACATCCGGACCGCGAAGCGTCTGAACCCCAGGCAAGCCCGCTGGTCGCTGTTCTTCGGGCGTTTTGACTTCCGGATCACCTACCGCCCCGGGACAAAGAACCAACGATCTGACGCCCTGTCCCGGGTACACGAAGAGGAGGTCAAGACCGAGCTGTCAGACCCCCCTGAAACCATCATCCCAGAGTCCACTGTCGTGGCCGCCCTTACCTGGGACGTGGAGAAGACCGTCCGGGAGGCCCTGACACGGAGCCCGGACCCAGGGACCGGTCCGAAGAACAAACTGTACGTCCCACCAGAGGCCAGGGCTGCGGTCCTTGACTTCTGTCACGGTTCCAAGCTCTCCTGTCACCCAGGGGTGCGAAGGACCGTGGCAGTGGTCCGGCAGCGCTTCTGGTGGGCATCTATGGAAGCCGACATCCGGGAGTATGTCCAGGCCTGCACCACCTGTGCCAGGGGCAAAGCCGACCACCACAAGGCCCAAGGCCTCCTCCAGCCTCTGCCTGTGCCTCGTCGCCCCTGGTCTCATATCGGCCTGGACTTTGTCACGGGCCTCCCGCCGTCCCAGGGAAACACCACCATCTTAACGATAGTGGACCGGTTCTCCAAGGCGGCCCACTTCGTGGCCTTCCCGAAGCTCCCGACGGCCCAGGAGACTGCAGACCTCCTGGTCCACCACGTCATGCGTCTGCATGGGATTCCATCAGACATTGTCTCGGATCGTGGTCCTCAGTTCTCCTCCCAGGTCTGGCGGAGTTTCTGTAGGGAACTGGGGGCCACCGTCAGTCTCTCGTCTGGGTACCACCCCCAGAAGAACGGGCAGGCAGAGCGGACTAACCAGGAACTGCAGCAGGCCCTCCGTTGCTCATAACAGCCAAGTCTCGTCTGCCACCGGCTTCTCCCCATTTGAAGTGTGTTTGGGGTACCAGCCCCCATTGTTCCCGCTAGTGGAGGGAGAGGTCGGGGTGCCCTTGGTCCAGGCCCATCTGAGAAGGTGCCGTCGGGTGTGGCGTACCATGCAGAACCATGCAGACCGCCGGCGTGCCCCGGCCCCTGCGTATCAGCCTGGGCAGGAGGTTTGGCTTTCCACAAAGGACATTCCCCTGCAAGTGGAATCCCAAAAGTTGAAGGACAGATACATTGGACCTTTCCCCATCCTCAAAGTCCTCAGTCCAGCCGCAGTGAAGCTGAAGCTGCCAGCTTCACTGCGGATCCACCCGGTTTTCCATGTGTCACACATCAAACCTCACCACGTTTCACCCCTCTGTACCCCCGGACTGGCGCCGCCTCCTGCCCGGATCATCGACGGGTAGCCGGCTTGGACCGTGCGCCGGCTCCTGGATGTCCGTCGGAAGGGCCGGGGGTTCCAGTATTTGGTGGACTGGGAGGGGTATGGACCCGAAGAATGCTCCTGGGTGAAGAGGAGCTTCATCCTGGACCCGGCCCTCCTGGCCGACTTCTACCGGCGGCACCCGGACAAGCCTGGTCAGGCACCAGGAGGCGCCCGTTGAGGGGGGGGGGTCCTGTTGTGTGGGCCGCTGAAGAGGAGGTACTGCTGGCCCACCACCACAAGATGGCGCCCTGCTTGAAGTGCGGGCTTCAAGCACGAGAGGGCGTCGGAGCAACCAGGAGTGACAGCTGTCACTCATCATCCGTACCAGCTGTCACTCATCCACTACTCATCACCACCACCATAAAGGCCGGACTGCAACTCCACCTCCCCGCCTAGAAATCAGCTACCATTCAGGTAACTTTCTCTGCTGACTCAAGTCATTGAGTGATAACCTGAACTTCTTTTGCAGCCGTTATCCTGTGGTGTTCTGCCTTATCTGTGGGATTGGCGTTTGGTGTGATCAGCGACGGCTTCGCCTCACACCACAAACCAAGATAAGTGGTTAAACAGGAGCTGCACGAGTGTGTGATTGGAGGTGGAGGTTCTCCCTCCTTTACCAAACACGGACTGTGTGATTACTGAGTGTGCGAACTCACACTCATCAGGACTGTCTCTGTTTTCTGCCAGCAGTACCGGGTCTGACTGCTGAAGACAGCGGCCAACAGGAGGCGCAGAGCTTGGCGGCTCCGGTGTTCTTCAGCTCCGTTGGTGGTGGAAGCTGTGTGGGGATCCAGCTCTTCTCTCGCCAGGCATCTTCTATCGTCGAGCCTGCCCACACGTCACCTGGTGTATGATTGACAGTCCACCATATTGTTATTGTCTGTACATCGTTGTGCGATTCACAACATTAAATTGTTACTTTTGGCTTATCCAGTGTCCGTTCATTACCGCCCCCTGTTGTGGGTCTGTGTCACGTCACTTTCACAACAGGATCGGTGCGAAGCCGCGTTCAGGGAGTTGAAACAGTGCTTCTCGACTGCGCCAGTTTTGGTGCAGCCCGACCCTAGCCGCCAGTTTGTGGTTGAAGTGGACGCCTCTGACTCAGGGATAGGAGCCGTGCTATCCCAGAGCGGAGAGACCGATAAGGTTCTTCACCCGTGTGCCTATTTCTCCCGCAGGTTGACCCCAGCAGAACGGAACTATGACGTGGGCAATCGAGAACTCCTAGCGGTGAAAGAGGCTCTTGCGGAGTGGAGACACCTGTTGGAGGGAGCGTCTGTGCCTTTCATGGTTTTTACTGACCACCGGAACCTGGAGTATATCAGGACCGCCAGGTGGCTGAACCCCAGGCAAGCCCGCCGGTCACTGTTCTTTGGCCGTTTTGACTTCCGAATCACCTACCGCCCCGGGACCAAGAACCAGAGGTCAGATGCCTTGTCCCGGGTGCATGAACATGAAGTCAAAACCGAGCTGTCGGATCCACCGGAACCCATCGTACTGGAGTCCACTATCGTGGCCACCCTTACCTGGGACGTGGAGAAGACCATCCGGGAGGCCCTGGCACAAAGCCTGGATCCTGGAACAGGGCCAAAGAACAGAATTTACGTCCCACCAGAAGCCAGGGCTGCCGTCTTGGACTTCTGTCACGGGTCCAAGCTCTCCTGCCACCCAGGGGTGCGTAGGACCATGGCAGTGGTCCGGCAGAGCGCTTCTGGTGGGCGTCCCTGGAGGCTGACATCCGGGCTTACATCCAGGCCTGCACCACCTGCGCCAGGGGCAAGGCGGACCACCAAAAGGCACAGGGACTCCTTCAACCACTTCCTGTGCCTTGTCGCCCCTGGTCCCACATCGGTCTGGATTACGTCACGGGCCTCCCGCCGTCCCGGGGGCACACCACCATCCTCACGATAGTGGACCGGTTCTCCAAGGCGGCCCACTTCGTGGCCCTCCCGAAGCTCCCGTCGGCCCAGGAGACAGCGGATCTCCTGGTCCACCATGTCGTACGTCTGCATGGGATACCAACAGACATCGTCTCAGATCGTGGTCCCCAGTTTTCCTCGCAGGTTTGGAGAAGTTTCTGCCGGGAGCTGGGGGCCACCGTGAGCCTCTCGTCTGGGTATCACCCTCAGACCAACGGACAGGCTGAACGGGCTAACCAAGAGCTGGAGCAGGCCCTGCGATGTACCACATCCACACACCCGACGGCTTGGAGTGAACATCTGGCCTGGATCGAGTATGCGCATAATAGCCAAGTGTCCTCTGCCACCGGCCTCTCCCCGTTCGAGGTGTGTCTGGGGTATCAGCCCCCTTTGTTTCCTGTGGTGGAGGGAGAGGTCGGTGTACCCTCGGTCCAGGCCCACCTGCGGAGAGGCCGTCGGGTGTGGCGCACCGCCCGTTCAGCCTTGTTGAGGGCCCGGATGAGGGCAAAGACCCATGCAGACCGTCGACGATCCCCGGCCCCCGCATATCGGCCCGGGCAGGAGGTGTGGCTATCCACGAGGGACATTCCCTTCCAGGCGGATTCCCTAAACTGAAGGCCTGGTACAAAGGGCCCTTCAAGATCCTCAAGGTCCTCAGTCCCGCCGCAGTGAGGCTCCAACTTCCGACCTCACTGCGGATCCATCCAGTATTTCACGTATCCAGATTGAAACCACATCACACCTCACCCCTCTGTACACCCGGTCCGACGCCGCCTCCTGCCCGTATCATCGACGGTGGAGCCAGCTTGGACAGTGGCCGGCTCCTGGATGTCCGTCGAATGGGCGGGGTTTCCAGTATTTTGGTGGACTGGGAGGGGTATGGGACCCGAAGAATGCTCCTGGGTGAAGAGGAGCTTCATCCTGGACCCGGCCCTGCTGGCCGATTTCTACCGTCGCCACCCGGACAAGCCTGGTCGGGCGCCAGGGGCGCCTGTTGAGGGGGGGGTCCTGTTGTGTGGGCCCCCAGAAGAGGAGGTACTGCTGGCCCACCACCAGAGGGCGCCCTGCCTGAAGTGCGGGCTTCAGGCACTAGAGGGCGCTGCCGCCTCACAGGAACAGCCGAGGTGACAGCTGTCACTCATCAACTGTGACAGCTGTCACCGATCATCTGCACTTCATCCCGGATAAAAGCAGGATGACACCTCCACCACGTCGCCGAGATATCATTCTTCTAAGGAGGTAATATTCTCTGCCGTACTAAAGGAATTATAACTTACGTGTGCTCTGTTAGCAGCCGTTGTCCTGTGGAGCCTTGTCAGCTGATTGGTGGTTTGTGAGAGTGCCGACGTCTTCGCCTCTCACTCTTTCCAGATAAGTGCTTAAACAGGAGCTGCACGAGTGTGTGATTTGAGGTGGGAGGTGGAATTCCCACCGTTGTTGTTACTGGGTGTACACACACCCACACTTGACTGTCTTTGCTCTTCGCCAGCAGTACCAGATCCGACACGCGGAGACGGTGGCCACCTGGGGGACTCGGGACCTGGCGGCTCCAGTATCCTTCGGGTTCGGTGGCGGAGGAAATCGTGTGGTTCCGGTTCTTCTCTAGACGGACGTCTCCTATCGTCGAGCCTGCCACACGACACCTTTATCCATTGACTTTGTATCATTCTATAATCTGCTGTGTATGGTTGTGGCATTCACAACAGTAAAGTGTTCAAAGTTGACTCCTTCTATTGTCCGTTCATTTGCGCCCCCTGTTGTGGGTCCGTGTCACTCCATTTCACAACAGCTTGTGCACATATTATTCGAGCGGTGCACGTAATTTTATACTCAACTAGCACTGGTGCAAGTAAATTTATCCAAGTTTTATCAACTATAAGCACCACTAAAATGAACCAATAAAGGACTAAATAAGGAAAAAAACAATTTCCAGTGTGTTGTCTTCATCTTCCCTGCGTTTTATGACTCAGACACACGGAGCGAGTTGCTGTGCTCCATTTGTTGTGTTCATACTCGCACATGTAAACAAAGAAAAGAGAAAAAAAAACTGGGTGCGGTTCCTCTCTCTCTGTCCCCCTCAAACTCTGTCATCATTGTGTTATGAACCAGTCACCAGTTTTATTATACATCTGTGTAGTTAAATAAAATTATCTTCACGGATTATTAGTTTGCGCGGGCACGTGAAAAAAAGTGATAATTTGTGCGCACGTTTTCCTTTAATTGAGCACACGAATTAATAAAATGTGCTCTCAAATTAATAAAACGTGTGCATGTTTTCCTGGCCGTGATAATTGATGCAAACATTTTCCTTTAATCGAGCCCTCGAATTAATAAAAAATACACACATTTTCCTTTAATTGAGCCCTCAAATTAATAAAACATGCGCACGTTTTCCTTTCGTTCAAAATGAACTTCATAATATGACCTAAATTGTCATCCTCATGACGCTTCGCCCTCAGCATCCTTTTTAATGTATTTAAACTCCAGATGATGTCATGCTGGGCAGCTGGAATTCTCTGTATGTCCTTGTGCGCCCAAATCATGATGATACACTCTGACCAGATCCATTTCTAATGGGGAAATGATCACACTGTCTCCTGGTTTGTTGACTAATAGTCAGCATTTATGTGTCAAGACAATATTGAGTGCATGTTTTACAAATTATGGCCACGTTTAAGTAGATCATGCCCTTGTTTTACTTAAACGATGCTTAAAACATGCGTACAATATCATAAAACGAGCTCACAATATAATAAAACATGCGCACAATATAATAAAATGTGCACACATTCTCTCCACATCCAAAACACTTTGCGATGACACTTCCAGGGCTCCGTACTTCCTTGCTCTCTCTCTCCCCTGAAACTCTGTCATACTTGTGCTATAAACCAGTCACCATTTGTTTTATTATACATCTGTGTAGTTAATAAATAAAATAATCTTCACGGACGATTCGTTCACACATGCACGTGAAAAAAAAAACTGAGGGGAGAGCAGCAGTGGCAAACTCTCCTCAGAGAGGAATTAAGAGTCTGACACATCAGAGGAGAAGTTTTAAGGTTGATATAAGACTGACTTTTGGTTGTGCAAGTAACTTTTTTTGGTGCAAGTAATTTTTCTGTTACTAGCACCAGTGCAAGTAGGTTAAAAAATGTATTTCGACCCCTGCATATTATTATATGTATATATATTTCTGTATTACTGTAACGGATTGTCGGTGCTCCCCACAACTGACAAACAGCCACAGAGGCACCCTCATATAAAGAACTCAGGCGCTCTCCTCTGTGATCTCCCTCTGGAACTTCTGCAGCTTCTCTCTCGCTCTCTGTGCTGGAGAGTTGTCATTCCCCCGGTGGTCTTGTCAAGAAGCTTTTAAAGACGTGAATCCAGATCAGACTCTCTCTCCCTCACCGGTGTATCCACTCACCGGTTTATCCACTTTGTATCCCCATCGTTGTAACTCTTGCCTTGCCGCCTCCGCTCAAGAGTTACAACTTTTCCAGGCCTCCCTCAGTACCAGTTCCTTAGTTGTGAACTCCTGGAAATTGATGATAATGGGCCTTGGTGGATCTTCAGGTAAAGGTTTCCACGTTAGGGAGCAGTGAGCCCGTTGAATTTTCAGATCTAAGTCCTGCAGCAACGGAAGCTCCCGTTTGAGGAGAGCTGTGATGAAATAAGCTGCTGAACTTTCCTCCTCCTCCTCCGCCGCCACTCCAAAGATGTGAATATTATTTCTTCTGGATCTGGATTCCAGGTCCATCAATTTGGTTTGTAGAATCCGTCGTGTGACAGAGGAGGAGAGTATCTCGTTTACCTCGGCTGCCCAGTCTACCATTCGCCCCACTCGGGTCTTCACTTCATTAACGCGGCTGGATAGCTTTTGCATTTCTGTCATAAAGTTATTGAGTTTAACGTTAATTTCTTGCCTTCATTGGTTGATTTCAATTGGTGAGATCAGATTTAAGCTCCTTAATCACCGTAAACAAAACACTCAACACTGGTCTCAGCTCTCAGTGCTTCTTCTGTGTCGCTGCTAGCATGAGTTGCTAGCATAAGCATTAGCTTTCTTCACCGAGCTGTCTTTATCTTGATTTTTAGGCATTTTTCATTCTTTTTTGACCCTTCGTCAATCTCTTCCCACTCACCAAACGTATGTTCCACTCAAAGCTTGGTCATTGAGTTCTTAGTGGGGGGTTCAGTATTTTTC
Organism: Thalassophryne amazonica; assembly: GCF_902500255.1. Lineage (NCBI taxonomy): Eukaryota > Metazoa > Chordata > Actinopteri > Batrachoidiformes > Batrachoididae > Thalassophryne > Thalassophryne amazonica. The sequence continues at coordinate 142,860,232 of NC_047105.1, read as the reverse complement.
TCGGGAGAGTGGTCCCAGGTGTGGCTGATTACTCCATGAGCTACCCGGAAGTCTAATAAGCAAGTCATTGTGGGAGGAAACTGACACAGACACAGGGAGAACATGCAAACTTCACACAGAAAGTTGCAGGAAGCGATCCCACGACCTTCTTGCTGTGAGGCACCAGTGCTAACCACTGAGGTCCTGTGCTGGCCCCATTAGAGGACATCCAAAAAATGAATTCAAACGTGTGAACCCAATTCTTGTTTTTTTTTTTTTTTTTTTTTTTTTTAAGTCATTCATGATGTTTGCTGTACGATCAGTCCACCCTGACAAAAGAACACTTCAAAGACATAATTAAAATATAGCCAAGGAAATTTGTTGTCTCACAGGACACAGTTACTGGGGTTCAAGTCACATTTTAAATTTTGGTATTTCAATGTGTAGTGTGAACAGAAACTTCTACAATTTGGCATCAACCAAAAAAAAAAAAATAATAATAATAATAATAAAAACTAGGACTGCAAGCAGTCATATACGGGCCCTCATGCCACACAGCTGCCTACCCAGGTCAGCGCATCCCCTTGTGACTAGATGTGGGCATGTGCATACAGGGGCCAGCCCTCATCACACAGTTCAAGTTTCAAGCAAATCAGACAATGCATGAACAAGTTATGAGAAGATGATTGTTCATGCACTAGGGGGCGCTCAGTGCAGAAACAGAGGGGTCACGTGTGTTAAGGGGCCTCATTACACATGTGAAGTTTCAAGTCAATCAGGTAATTCATGAAGGAGTTATCATTACTTGATGTTCCATGGCAAAGGGTCAAAATTGCAGCGCCATAGCGGCCACACCCTTAGACATAGAGAAAAGCTCTCGATAACTTTTGATCAGTATCGTCTCTGGATGATCTGAAAGAAATTTGAAGTGCATTGGACAAAATCCTGAGGAGGAGTTCGTTCAAATACAACATGTGGAAATCACCCCAAAATTACAAGAAAATTCAAAATGGCCGACTTCCTGTTTGGAGTAGACCAGTGGTGCAACAGACTTTTTTGTACGTCTATGCAAGTCACACATGTGACCAATTTTCATCTCCCTACTCCAAAAAAAAAAAAACTCCTATGGGGAGGGGTTTTTGAAAGTTTCAAAGTGCGCTATTGAGGCATTTTGCCCCGCCCATGGGCGATGCCTCTATGAATTGTAAGAGGTTGTCATGCTTGAACTGTGTATCTATATTCATGATGATGTGACAAAATTAAAGCCGTCAAAAGGAAGAACGTAATTTCATGGTGAAGGGACGATATTCAGCACGCTGCCACACGGACGCCGTTACTTGAAACTTTACGGCGATCATCACCTACGTGCACCAACTTGTTCTGCATGTTTTAGAAGTGGAATGAAGTTGATTGGGTTAACTATGTGACATCAGGACCTGTTAAACTAAAAAAAGGACATTTCCTGTTACCACCAGGGGGCGCTATGGCAGAGGTGGGAAGTTAATATATGCAGACGTTCAGGGCGGAGCCCTCAGCATGTCCAGCAAGTTTGAAGGATCTACAATGAAGTATGTGGGCGTGACAGCTGTTCGAAGTGACACAGCGTGCTCCGAAAAGCTCACCAAAGTTTGACGAACCCTAGCAGCCACGCCTTTTGACCTACAGAAATTCTTTTGAAAACTTTTGATCATCATGGGGTCATGATGATATGGACCAAATTTGAAGACAATTGGATGAAATCCCTAGGACGAGTTTGTTCAAATGTAAGTAGTGGAAATGGCCAAAAATGGCAAAAAAAAAAAATCTCAAAATTGAAACTTAAAATCAAAATGGCCGACTTCCTGTCAACATTTCACCATGACGGTAACAGACTTTTTTGTGCATCCCAGCATGGTAAATATGTGTACCTAATTTTGTGGGGCTACGACAAAAAAAACCAATTTTGAAGATTTCTAGGGGGTGCTATTTTGCCATTTCATTGCGACCATGTGCGAGACTCCCAAAATATCGAATTTCGGATCCGGCCGGACGACTTTGCAAAGTTTGGTGAGTTTTTGAGCATGGGAACAGGTCGAAATTTGGATTTCAAAGGTGAGAATAACAATAATAATAATAATAATAATAACTAGGACTGCAAGCAGTCATATACAGGATCTCATTCCGCGCGACCGCCTACCCAGGCCAGTGGGTGCCCTTGTGATCAGATGTGGGCATGTGCGTACAGGGGCAACCTCTCATCCCACAGTTCAAATTTCAAGCAAATCACACAATGCACGAAGGAGTTATGACATGTTGATGGTTCATCCACTAGGGGGCACTCATTGTACAAACAGAGGGGCCAGGTGTGTTCAGGGACCAACCATCAAGTTTCAAGTCAATCAGGCAAACCATGAAGGAGTTATCATCACTTGATGTTCCATGGCGAAGGGTCAAAATGGCGGCACCATAGCGGCCACACCTTTTGACATAGAGAAAAGCTTTTGATAACTTTTGGTCAGTATCATCTCTGGATGCTGTGAAAGAAATTTGAAGTGCATTGGACAAAATCCCTAGGAGGAGTTTGTTCAAATACAACGTGTGGAAATCATTTCAAAATGAGAAGAAAATTCAAAATGGCTGACTTCCTGTTTGGAGTAGACCCATGGTGCAAGAGACTTTTTTGTACGTCTATGCAAATCACACATGTGTACCAATTTTCATCTCCCTACTCCAAAAAAAAAAACCTATGGGGAGGGGCTTTTGAAAGTTGCAAGGGGGTGCTATTGGGGCATTTTGCCTCGCCCATGGGCGACGCCCCTATGAATTGTAAGAGGTTGTCGTGCTGTACCTGTGTATCAATTTCCATGATGATATGACAAAATTAAAGCTGTCAAAAGGAAGAACGTAATTTCATGGCGAATGGTCGATATTCGGCACGCCGCCACATGGACGCCGTTACTTGTAACTTCACGGCGATCATCGCCTACTTTCACCAACTTGTTCTGCATGTTTTAGAAGTGGAATGAAGTTGATGGGGTTAATTATGTGACATCAGTACCTGTTAAAGTAAAAACAGGACATTTCCTGTTACCATCGGGGGCGCTATGGCAGAGGTGGGAAGTTAATATATGCAGACGTTCAGGGTGGAGCCTTCATCATGTCCAGCAAGTTTGTGGGCGTGACAACCGTTCAAAGTGAAATGGCGTGCTCCAAAACGCTCGCCAAAGCTTGACGATCCCTAGCAGCCACGCCTTTTGACCTAATTACATTCTTTTGATAACTTTTGTTCACCATTGGATCAACATTTGTTTTCAACACTTACATTTCCCAGTAGTTTCTCAAACTCCACTTTGGAAATCGCACCCTTAGGACATGGACCTTGCTACACAAATGAGGACATGGCAGGGTCCAACAGGAACCACAAAGACAGCCCATTTACATTAGTGGCTTTAAAATAATATCATCTTGTTAAAATATTGACGGGTCACATCTTTAAAGTATTGTTGCATATTTTGACAAGTTTCATGCATATTTATCTTCTGCTTTATCACAAAAAACGACCATTACTGTCCTCCACACACCTCCGGCTCTGTCCACATGTGACATAAACAACAGACCAAGATGCACCTGGTGAAGTCTTGGAGGGATGATCATCATCATGTAGCACAACACTGCCACCTTCTGGTCACAATTCAACAAACAACACTTTGACTCCTTATTTGTGGGCACATTTAGGGGAACCATCCATCCACCTGAGTGATATGTGAGTGAATTATCCACTCACAGGTCCATGATGGCGGTGTGTCACTGAAAATGTCCTTTTGACCCGCTGCGGGTTTGTTCGGTGTTAATGTGTGTTGGAATAAATGTTGTGAAAGTGTAGGAACACGGACCCACAACAGGGGGCGCAAATGAACGGACAATGGAGGAAGTCAAATAACAACACTTTACTGTTGTGAATGAGCACAACAAACACGGCAGGTCACAATAGTATGCAATGAAGTCAATTTACAGAACGTGTCATGTGGGCAGGCTCGAAGATAAGAGACGTCTGTCCAAAGCAGAACCGGAACCACACGATTTCCTCCGCCACCGAACCCCGGGAATACTGGAGCCGCCAAGTCCCGAACTCCCAGGTGGCCACTGCCTCCGCTTGTCGGATCTGGTACTGCTGGCGTGGAACAAAAACAGTTAGATGTAGGTGTGTTTATACCCAGCAACACGTATGGTGGGAAATCCACCTCCACCTCTCGTTGAAAAGTCTGCTGTCAAAAAACACAAAGCAACAATATTCTTCTGTCGAAAAGACAACTTGATTGGCTGAGCTCGTTACCTCCTATGCATAGCGATATCTCGGCAAAGAAGTGGAGATGTTGTCCTGCTGATATACGATTGAAGATCAGATGATTGGTGACAGCTGTCACCCCGGCTGCTCCTGTGAGGCGGCGGCGCCCTCTTGTGCCTGGAGCCCGCACTCCAGGCAGGGTGCCCTCTGGTGGTTGTGGGCCAGCAGTACCTCCTCTTCAGCAGCCCACACAACAATAAACGTCTGTTGGCTGCACTTCAGACGCAGTCAGTCAGGTGTCTGCGGTTTAGACCAGAGGTTTTCAAACTGTGGGGCATGCCCCCCCAGGGGGGCACCAGAGTTCTTCATTGGGGGGCAAAAAAAATAACTGTAAACACTGTTAAACAACAAAAAATAAGGGAAAAAAGGAAAAAGAAAACGTTGTTAGCGATCATGCCAGGAGCAAAATGGATAAATTTGCCCATGAGAAGACAACCAAAAAAAGAAGAAAGTAGAGGACGATCTTCGTTTGATCCTCCCCCCATCAGTGTGTGTCAAAGACCCAGAGTCAGGGCTTACACTAAACAAGAGGCTCACACTAAACTAGATGAGAGACTAAATATGTATAAAAGTTGAATTAATATTATTTATGTTAAAATATGTTAGTTATGTCAAAGACATTTAAAAACAGATTGTTGGGAAAGTGTAGTGACACGGACCCACAACAGGGGGCGCAAATGAACGGTCAATAGATGAGCCAAAATATAACAATTTAATGTTGTGAATGTGCACAACGAACATGCAGACAATCTCAGAATATCATAACAGTCAATACACAAAGGTGACGTGTGGGCAGGCTCGAGGATAGAAGACGTCTGTCCTAAGAAGAGCCGGAACCACACGATTTCCGCCGCCCCAGAACCTGGTGAATACTGGAGCCGCCAAGTCCCGAATTCCCAGGTGATCACCGTCCCCGACTGTCGGATCTGGTACTGCTGGCGAAGAACAAAGACAGTCAAGTGTGGGTGTGTGTACACCCAGTAACAACAACGGTGGGAATGCCACCTCCACCTCACACTCAGCGCCGTCTTGCACAGCCTCCTCAAAAACGACCGGTTCTCCTGCAAACACTCACAATAAACAGATTTACAAAGGCTGAGGATATTACCTCCAAAGAAGTATGATATCTCGGCGATGAGGTGGAGATGACGTCTGGTCTTTATGGAGTGCGATGATGAAGAATGTGTGACAGCTGTCAGGAATTAATGAGTGACAGCTGTCACTCCCGGCTGTGTCCGTGGTGGCAGCGCCCTCTCGTGCCTGAAGCCCGCACTTCAGGCAGGGCGCCCTTTGGTGGTGGGCCAGCAGTACATCCTCTTCTGGCGGCCCACACAACAGGACCCTCCCCTCAACGGGCGCCTCCTGGCGCCCGACCAGGCTTGTCCGGGTGTCTGCGGTAGAAATCGGCCAGGAGGGCCGGGTCCAGGACGAAGCTCCTCTTCACCCAGGAGCGTTCTTCGGGTCCATACCCTTCCCAGTCCACCAAATACTGGAACCCCCGGCCCATTCGACAGACGTCCAGGAGCCGGCGCACCATCCAAGCCGGCTCCCCGTCAATGATCCGGGCAGGAGGCGGCGCCGGACCGGGAGCACAGAGGGGTGAGGTGTGGTGAGGCTTGAGTCTGGACACATGAAAAACCGGGTGGATCCGCAGTGAAGCTGGGAGTCGGAGCTTCACTGCGGCAGGACTGAGGATTTTGAGGATCTTGAAAGGTCCAATGTACCGGTCCTTCAACTTGGGGAAGTCCACTTGGAGGGGGATGTCCTTTGTGGACAGCCACACCTCCTGCCCGGGCTGGTAAGCAGGGGCCGGGGATCGCCGGCGGTCTGCATGGGTCTTCGCTCTCGTCCGGGCCTTCAACAAGGCAGAACGGGCGGAGCGCCACACCCGACGGCACTTCCGCAGGTGGGCCTGGACCGAGGGCACACCGACCTCTCCCTCCACCTCGGGGAACAACGGGGGCTGATACCCCAAACACACCTCAAATGGGGAGAGGCCGGTGGCAGAAGACACCTGGCTGTTATGCGCATACTCGATCCAGGCCAGATGGTTACTCCAGGCCGTCAGGTGCGCGGATGTGACGCAGCGGAGGGTCTGTTCCAGTTCCTGGTTGGCCCGCTCTGCCTGTCCGTTCGTCTGTGGATGGTACCCGGACGAGAGGCTCACGGTGGCCCCCAGTTCCCTGCAGAAGCTCCTCCAGACGTGTGTGAAAAACAGGACATTTCCTGTTACCATCGGGGGCGCTATGGCAGAGGTGGGAAGTTAATATATGCAGACGTTCAGGGTGGAGCCTTCATCATGTCCAGCAAGTTTGTGGGCGTGACAACCGTTCAAAGTGAAATGGCGTGCTCCAAAACGCTCGCCAAAGCTTGACGATCCCTAGCAGCCACGCCTTTTGACCTAATTACATTCTTTTGATAACTTTTGTTCACCATTGGATCAACATTTGTTTTCAACACTTACATTTCCCAGTAGTTTCTCAAACTCCACTTTGGAAATCGCACCCTTAGGACATGGACCTTGCTACACAAACGAGGACATGGCAGGGTCCAACAGGAACCACAAAGACAGCCCATTTACATTAGTGGCTTTAAAATAATATCATCTTGTTAAAATATTGACGGGTCACATCTTTAAAGTATTGTTGCATATTTTGACAAGTTTCATGCATATTTATCTTCTGCTTTATCACAAAAAACGACCATTACTGTCCTCCACACACCTCCGGCTCTGTCCACATGTGACATAAACAACAGACCAAGATGCACCTGATGAAGTCTTGGAGGGATGATCATCATCATGTAGCACAACACTGCCACCTTCTGGTCACAATTCAACAAACAACACTTTGACTCCTTATTTGTGGGCACATTTAGGGGAACCATCCATCCACCTGAGTGATATGTGAGTGAATTATCCACTCACAGGTCCATGATGGCGGTGTGTCACTGAAAATGTCCTTTTGACCCGCTGCGGGTTTGTTCGGTGTTAATGTGTGTTGGAATAAATGTTGTGAAAGTGTAGGAACACGGACCCACAACAGGGGGCGCAAATGAACGGTCAATAGATGAGCCAAAATATAACAATTTAATGTTGTGAATGTGCACAACGAACATGCAGACAATCTCAGAATATCATAACAGTCAATACACAAAGGTGACGTGTGGGCAGGCTCGAGGATAGAAGACGTCTGTCCTAAGAAGAGCCGGAACCACACGATTTCCGCCGCCCCAGAACCTGGTGAATACTGGAGCCGCCAAGTCCCGAATTCCCAGGTGATCACCGTCCCCGACTGTCGGATCTGGTACTGCTGGCGAAGAACAAAGACAGTCAAGTGTGGGTGTGTGTACACCCAGTAACAACAACGGTGGGAATGCCACCTCCACCTCACACTCAGCGCCGTCTTGCACAGCCTCCTCAAAAACGACCGGTTCTCCTGCAAACACTCACAATAAACAGATTTACAAAGGCTGAGGATATTACCTCCAAAGAAGTATGATATCTCGGCGATGAGGTGGAGATGACGTCTGGTCTTTATGGAGTGCGATGATGAAGAATGTGTGACAGCTGTCAGGAATTAATGAGTGACAGCTGTCACTCCCGGCTGTGTCCGTGGTGGCAGCGCCCTCTCGTGCCTGAAGCCCGCACTTCAGGCAGGGCGCCCTTGGTGGTGGGCCAGCAGTACATCCTCTTCTGGCGGCCCACACAACAGGACCCTCCCCTCAACGGGCGCCTCCTGGCGCCCGACCAGGCTTGTCCGGGTGTCTGCGGTAGAAATCGGCCAGGAGGGCCGGGTCCAGGACGAAGCTCCTCTTCACCCAGGAGCGTTCTTCGGGTCCATACCCTTCCCAGTCCACCAAATACTGGAACCCCCCGGCCCATTCGACAGACGTCCAGGAGCCGGCACACCGTCCAAGCCGGCTCCCCGTCAATGATCCGGGCAGGAGGCGGCGCCGGACCGGGAGCACAGAGGGGTGAGGTGTGGTGAGGCTTGAGTCTGGACACATGAAAAACCGGGTGGATCCGCAGTGAAGCTGGGAGTCGGAGCTTCACTGCGGCAGGACTGAGGATTTTGAGGATCTTGAAAGGTCCAATGTACCGGTCCTTCAACTTGGGGAAGTCCACTTGGAGGGGGATGTCCTTTGTGGACAGCCACACCTCCTGCCCGGGCTGGTAAGCAGGGGCCGGGGATCGCCGGCGGTCTGCATGGGTCTTCGCTCTCGTCCGGGCCTTCAACAAGGCAGAACGGGCGGAGCGCCACACCCGACGGCACTTCCGCAGGTGGGCCTGGACCGAGGGCACACCGACCTCTCCCTCCACCTCGGGGAACAACGGGGGCTGATACCCCAAACACACCTCAAATGGGGAGAGGCCGGTGGCAGAAGACACCTGGCTGTTATGCGCATACTCGATCCAGGCCAGATGGTACTCCAGGCCGTCGGGTGCGCGGATGTGACGCAGCGGAGGGTCTGTTCCAGTTCCTGGTTGGCCCGCTCTGCCTGTCCGTTCGTCTGTGGATGGTACCCGGACGAGAGGCTCACGGTGGCCCCCAGTTCCCTGCAGAAGCTCCTCAAGTTGTGTGAGGAGAACTGGGGACCACGATCTGAGACGATGTCGGTAGGTATCCCATGCAGACGGACAACATGGTGGACACAGGAAGCGGTTGGAGTAGTCCTTGGGCCTTCCTGTGGTCAGCCTTGCCCCTGGCACAGGTGGTGCAGGCCTGGATATACTCCCAGACGTCGGCCTCCATAGACGCCCACCAGAAGCGCTGCCGGACAACTGCCACGGTCCTTCACATCCCTGGATGACAGGAGAGCTTGGAACCATGACAGAAGTCCAAGACTGCAGCTCTGGCCTCTGGTGGGACGTATAAACGATTCTTCGGACCTGTACCTGGGTCCGGGCTCCGTGCCAGGGCCTCCCGGACGAACTTCTCCACGTCCCAGGTGAGGGTGGCCACGATAGTGGCCTCAGGCAGGATGGGCTCCGGTGGATCCGACAGTGCAGTTTTGACCTCCTCTTCGTGTACCCGGGACAAGGCATCCGACCTCTGGTTCTTGGTCCCGGGGCGATAGGTGATCCGGAAGTCAAAACGCCCGAAGAACAGTGACCAGCGGGCTTGCCTGGGGTTCAGCCGCTTGGCGGTCCTGATATACTCCAGGTTCCGATGGTCAGTGAAAACCGTGAATGGCACAGACGCTCCCTCCAACAGGTGTCTTCACTCCTCAAGAGCCTCTTTCACCGCAAGGAGTTCTCGATTGCCGACGTCATAGTTCCGTTCAGCCGGGGTCAACCTGCTTGTCAAGAAGCTTTTAAAGACGTGAATCCAGATCAGACTCTCTCTCCCTCACCGGTGTATCCACTCACCGGTTTATCCACTTTGTATCCCCATCGTTGTAACTCTTGCCTTGCCGCCTCCGCTCAAGAGTTACAACTTTTCCAGGCCTCCCTCAGTACCAGTTCCTTAGTTGTGAACTCCTGGAAATTGATGATAATGGGCCTTGGTGGATCTTCAGGTAAAGGTTTCCACGTTAGGGAGCAGTGAGCCCGTTGAATTTTCAGATCTAAGTCCTGCAGCAACGGAAGCTCCCGTTTGAGGAGAGCTGTGATGAAATAAGCTGCTGAACTTTCCTCCTCCTCCTCCGCCGCCACTCCAAAGATGTGAATATTATTTCTTCTGGATCTGGATTCCAGGTCCATCAATTTGGTTTGTAGAATCCGTCGTGTGACAGAGGAGGAGAGTATCTCGTTTACCTCGGCTGCCCAGTCTACCATTCGCCCCACTCGGGTCTTCACTTCATTAACGCGGCTGGATAGCTTTTGCATTTCTGTCATAAAGTTATTGAGTTTAACGTTAATTTCTTGCCTTCATTGGTTGATTTCAAATTGGTGAGATCAGATTTAAGCTCCTTAATCACCGTAAACAAAACACTCAACACTGGTCTCAGCTCTCAGTGCTTCTTCTGTGTCGCTGCTAGCATGAGTTGCTAGCATAAGCATTAGCTTTCTTCACCGAGCTGTCTTTATCTTGATTTTTAGGCATTTTCATTCTTTTTTGACCCTTCGTCAATCTCTTCCCACTCACCAAACGTATGTTCCACTCAAAGCTTGGTCATTGAGTTCTTAGTGGGGGGTTCAGTATTTTTCTCGGGAGAGTGGTCCCAGGTGTGGCTGATTACTCCATGAGCTACCCGGAAGTCTAAATAAGCAAGTCATTGTGGGAGGAAACTGACACAGACACAGGGAGAACATGCAAACTTCACACAGAAAGTTGCAGGAAGCGATCCCACGACCTTCTTGCTGTGAGGCACCAGTGCTAACCACTGAGGTCCTGTGCTGGCCCCATTAGAGGACATCCAAAAAATGAATTCAAACGTGTGAACCCAATTCTTGTTTTTTTTTTTTTTTTTTTTTTTTAAGTCATTCATGATGTTTGCTGTACGATCAGTCCACCCTGACAAAAGAACACTTCAAAGACATAATTAAAATATAGCCAAGGAAATTTGTTGTCTCACAGGACACAGTTACTGGGGTTCAAGTCACATTTTAAATTTTGGTATTTCAATGTGTAGTGTGAACAGAACTTCTACAATTTGGCATCAACCAAAAAAAAAATAATAATAATAATAATAATAAAAACTAGGACTGCAAGCAGTCATATACGGGCCCTCATGCCACACAGCTGCCTACCCAGGTCAGCGCATCCCCTTGTGACTAGATGTGGGCATGTGCATACAGGGGCCAGCCCTCATCACACAGTTCAAGTTTCAAGCAAATCAGACAATGCATGAACAAGTTATGAGAAGATGATTGTTCATGCACTAGGGGGCGCTCAGTGCAGAAACAGAGGGGTCACGTGTGTTAAGGGGCCTCATTACACATGTGAAGTTTCAAGTCAATCAGGTAATTCATGAAGGAGTTATCATTACTTGATGTTCCATGGCAAAGGGTCAAAATTGCAGCGCCATAGCGGCCACACCCTTAGACATAGAGAAAAGCTCTCGATAACTTTTGATCAGTATCGTCTCTGGATGATCTGAAAGAAATTTGAAGTGCATTGGACAAAATCCTGAGGAGGAGTTCGTTCAAATACAACATGTGGAAATCACCCCAAAATTACAAGAAAATTCAAAATGGCCGACTTCCTGTTTGGAGTAGACCAGTGGTGCAACAGACTTTTTTGTACGTCTATGCAAGTCACACATGTGACCAATTTTCATCTCCCTACTCCAAAAAAAAAAAACTCCTATGGGGAGGGGTTTTTGAAAGTTTCAAAGTGCGCTATTGAGGCATTTTGCCCCGCCCATGGGCGATGCCTCTATGAATTGTAAGAGGTTGTCATGCTTGAACTGTGTATCTATATTCATGATGATGTGACAAAATTAAAGCCGTCAAAAGGAAGAACGTAATTTCATGGTGAAGGGACGATATTCAGCACGCTGCCACACGGACGCCGTTACTTGAAACTTTACGGCGATCATCACCTACGTGCACCAACTTGTTCTGCATGTTTTAGAAGTGGAATGAAGTTGATTGGGTTAACTATGTGACATCAGGACCTGTTAAACTAAAAAAAGGACATTTCCTGTTACCACCAGGGGGCGCTATGGCAGAGGTGGGAAGTTAATATATGCAGACGTTCAGGGCGGAGCCCTCAGCATGTCCAGCAAGTTTGAAGGATCTACAATGAAGTATGTGGGCGTGACAGCTGTTCGAAGTGACACGGCGTGCTCCGAAAAGCTCACCAAAGTTTGACGAACCCTAGCAGCCACGCCTTTTGACCTACAGAAATTCTTTTGAAAACTTTTGATCATCATGGGGTCATGATGATATGGACCAAATTTGAAGACAATTGGATGAAATCCCTAGGACGAGTTTGTTCAAATGTAAGTAGTGGAAATGGCCAAAAATGGCAAAAAAAAAAATCTCAAAATTGAAACTTAAAATCAAAATGGCCGACTTCCTGTCAACATTTCACCATGACGGTAACAGACTTTTTTGTGCATCCCAGCATGGTAAATATGTGTACCTAATTTTGTGGGGCTACGACAAAAAAAACCAATTTTGAAGATTTCTAGGGGGTGCTATTTTGCCATTTCATTGCGACCATGTGCGAGACTCCCAAAATATCGAATTTCGGATCCGGCCGGACGACTTTGCAAAGTTTGGTGAGTTTTTGAGCATGGGAACAGGTCGAAATTTGGATTTCAAAGGTGAGAATAACAATAATAATAATAATAATAATAACTAGGACTGCAAGCAGTCATATACAGGCCCTCATTCCGCGCGACCGCCTACCCAGGCCAGTGGGTGCCCTTGTGATCAGATGTGGGCATGTGCGTACAGGGGCAACCTCTCATCCCACAGTTCAAATTTCAAGCAAATCACACAATGCACGAAGGAGTTATGACATGTTGATGGTTCATCCACTAGGGGGCACTCATTGTACAAACAGAGGGGCCAGGTGTGTTCAGGGACCAACCATCAAGTTTCAAGTCAATCAGGCAAACCATGAAGGAGTTATCATCACTTGATGTTCCATGGCGAAGGGTCAAAATGGCGGCACCATAGCGGCCACACCTTTTGACATAGAGAAAAGCTTTTGATAACTTTTGGTCAGTATCATCTCTGGATGCTGTGAAAGAAATTTGAAGTGCATTGGACAAAATCCCTAGGAGGAGTTTGTTCAAATACAACGTGTGGAAATCATTTCAAAATGAGAAGAAAATTCAAAATGGCTGACTTCCTGTTTGGAGTAGACCCATGGTGCAAGAGACTTTTTTGTACGTCTATGCAAATCACACATGTGTACCAATTTTCATCTCCCTACTCCAAAAAAAAACCCTATGGGGAGGGGCTTTTGAAAGTTGCAAGGGGGTGCTATTGGGGCATTTTGCCTCGCCCATGGGCGACGCCCCTATGAATTGTAAGAGGTTGTCGTGCTGTACCTGTGTATCAATTTCCATGATGATATGACAAAATTAAAGCTGTCAAAAGGAAGAACGTAATTTCATGGCGAATGGTCGATATTCGGCACGCCGCCACATGGACGCCGTTACTTGTAACTTCACGGCGATCATCGCTTACTTTCACCAACTTGTTCTGCATGTTTTAGAAGTGGAATGAAGTTGATGGGGTTAATTATGTGACATCAGTACCTGTTAAAGTAAAAACAGGACATTTCCTGTTACCATCGGGGGCGCTATGGCAGAGGTGGGAAGTTAATATATGCAGACGTTCAGGGTGGAGCCTTCATCATGTCCAGCAAGTTTGTGGGCGTGACAACCGTTCAAAGTGAAATGGCGTGCTCCAAAACGCTCGCCAAAGCTTGACGATCCCTAGCAGCCACGCCTTTTGACCTAATTACATTCTTTTGATAACTTTTGTTCACCATTGGATCAACATTTGTTTTCAACACTTACATTTCCCAGTAGTTTCTCAAACTCCACTTTGGAAATCGCACCCTTAGGACATGGACCTTGCTACACAAACGAGGACATGGCAGGGTCCAACAGGAACCACAAAGACAGCCCATTTACATTAGTGGCTTTAAAATAATATCATCTTGTTAAAATATTGACAGGTCACATCTTTAAAGTATTGTTGCATATTTTGACAAGTTTCATGCATATTTATCTTCTGCTTTATCACAAAAAACGACCATTACTGTCCTCCACACACCTCCGGCTCTGTCCACATGTGACATAAACAACAGACCAAGATGCACCTGGTGAAGTCTTGGAGGGATGATCATCATCATGTAGCACAACACTGCCACCTTCTGGTCACAATTCAACAAACAACACTTTGACTCCTTATTTGTGGGCACATTTAGGGGAACCATCCATCCACCTGAGTGATATGTGAGTGAATTATCCACTCACAGGTCCATGATGGCGGTGTGTCACTGAAAATGTCCTTTTGACCCGCTGCGGGTTTGTTCGGTGTTAATGTGTGTTGGAATAAATGTTGTGAAAGTGTAGGAACACGGACCCACAACAGGGGGCGCAAATGAACGGTCAATAGATGAGCCAAAATATAACAATTTAATGTTGTGAATGTGCACAACGAACATGCAGACAATCTCAGAATATCATAACAGTCAATACACAAAGGTGACGTGTGGGCAGGCTCGAGGATAGAAGACGTCTGTCCTAAGAAGAGCCGGAACCACACGATTTCCGCCGCCCCAGAACCTGATGAATACTGGAGCCGCCAAGTCCCGAATTCCCAGGTGATCACCGTCCCCGACTGTCGGATCTGGTACTGCTGGCGAAGAACAAAGACAGTCAAGTGTGGGTGTGTGTACACCCAGTAACAACAACGGTGGGAATGCCACCTCCACCTCACACTCAGCGCCGTCTTGCACAGCCTCCTCAAAAACGACCGGTTCTCCTGCAAACACTCACAATAAACAGATTTACAAAGGCTGAGGATATTACCTCCAAAGAAGTATGATATCTCGGCGATGAGGTGGAGATGACGTCTGGTCTTTATGGAGTGCGATGATGAAGAATGTGTGACAGCTGTCAGGAATTAATGAGTGACAGCTGTCACTCCCGGCTGTGTCCGTGGTGGCAGCGCCCTCTCGTGCCTGAAGCCCGCACTTCAGGCAGGGCGCCCTTTGGTGGTGGGCCAGCAGTACATCCTCTTCTGGCGGCCCACACAACAGGACCCTCCCCTCAACGGGCGCCTCCTGGCGCCCGACCAGGCTTGTCCGGGTGTCTGCGGTAGAAATCGGCCAGGAGGGCCGGGTCCAGGACGAAGCTCCTCTTCACCCAGGAGCGTTCTTCGGGTCCATACCCTTCCCAGTCCACCAAATACTGGAACCCCCGGCCCATTCGACAGACGTCCAGGAGCCGGCGCACCGTCCAAGCCGGCTCCCCGTCAATGATCCGGGCAGGAGGCGGCGCCGGACCGGGAGCACAGAGGGGTGAGGTGTGGTGAGGCTTGAGTCTGGACACATGAAAAACCGGGTGGATCCGCAGTGAAGCTGGGAGTCGGAGCTTCACTGCGGCAGGACTGAGGATTTTGAGGATCTTGAAAGGTCCAATGTACCGGTCCTTCAACTTGGGGAAGTCCACTTGGAGGGGGATGTCCTTTGTGGACAGCCACACCTCCTGCCCGGGCTGGTAAGCAGGGGCCGGGGATCGCCGGCGGTCTGCATGGGTCTTCGCTCTCGTCCGGGCCTTCAACAAGGCAGAACGGGCGGAGCGCCACACCCGACGGCACTTCCGCAGGTGGGCCTGGACCGAGGGCACACCGACCTCTCCCTCCACCTCGGGGAACAACGGGGGCTGATACCCCAAACACACCTCAAATGGGGAGAGGCCGGTGGCAGAAGACACCTGGCTGTTATGCGCATACTCGATCCAGGCCAGATGGTTACTCCAGGCCGTCGGGTGCGCGGATGTGACGCAGCGGAGGGTCTGTTCCAGTTCCTGGTTGGCCCGCTCTGCCTGTCCGTTCGTCTGTGGATGGTACCCGGACGAGAGGCTCACGGTGGCCCCCAGTTCCCTGCAGAAGCTCCTCCAGACGTGTGTGAAAAACAGGACATTTCCTGTTACCATCGGGGGCGCTATGGCAGAGGTGGGAAGTTAATATATGCAGACGTTCAGGGTGGAGCCTTCATCATGTCCAGCAAGTTTGTGGGCGTGACAACCGTTCAAAGTGAAATGGCGTGCTCCAAAACGCTCGCCAAAGCTTGACGATCCCTAGCAGCCACGCCTTTTGACCTAATTACATTCTTTTGATAACTTTTGTTCACCATTGGATCAACATTTGTTTTCAACACTTACATTTCCCAGTAGTTTCTCAAACTCCACTTTGGAAATCGCACCCTTGGGACATGGACCTTGCTACACAAACGAGGACATGGCAGGGTCCAACAGGAACCACAAAGACAGCCCATTTACATTAGTGGCTTTAAAATAATATCATCTTGTTAAAATATTGACGGGTCACATCTTTAAAGTATTGTTGCATATTTTGACAAGTTTCATGCATATTTATCTTCTGCTTTATCACAAAAAATGACCATTACTGTCCTCCACACACCTCCGGCTCTGTCCACATGTGACATAAACAACAGACCAAGATGCACCTGGTGAAGTCTTGGAGGGATGATCATCATCATGTAGCACAACACTGCCACCTTCTGGTCACAATTCAACAAACAACACTTTGACTCCTTATTTGTGGGCACATTTAGGGGAACCATCCATCCACCTGAGTGATATGTGAGTGAATTATCCACTCACAGGTCCATGATGGCGGTGTGTCACTGAAAATGTCCTTTTGACCCGCTGCGGGTTTGTTCGGTGTTAATGTGTGTTGGAATAAATGTTGTGAAAGTGTAGGAACACGGACCCACAACAGGGGGCGCAAATGAACGGTCAATAGATGAGCCAAAATATAACAATTTAATGTTGTGAATGTGCACAACGAACATGCAGACAATCTCAGAATATCATAACAGTCAATACACAAAGGTGACGTGTGGGCAGGCTCGAGGATAGAAGACGTCTGTCCTAAGAAGAGCCGGAACCACACGATTTCCGCCGCCCCAGAACCTGGTGAATACTGGAGCCGCCAAGTCCCGAATTCCCAGGTGATCACCGTCCCCGACTGTCGGATCTGGTACTGCTGGCGAAGAACAAAGACAGTCAAGTGTGGGTGTGTGTACACCCAGTAACAACAACGGTGGGAATGCCACCTCCACCTCACACTCAGCGCCGTCTTGCACAGCCTCCTCAAAAACGACCGGTTCTCCTGCAAACACTCACAATAAACAGATTTACAAAGGCTGAGGATATTACCTCCAAAGAAGTATGATATCTCGGCGATGAGGTGGAGATGACGTCTGGTCTTTATGGAGTGCGATGATGAAGAATGTGTGACAGCTGTCAGGAATTAATGAGTGACAGCTGTCACTCCCGGCTGTGTCCGTGGTGGCAGCGCCCTCTCGTGCCTGAAGCCCGCACTTCAGGCAGGGCGCCCTTTGGTGGTGGGCCAGCAGTACATCCTCTTCTGGCGGCCCACACAACAGGACCCTCCCCTCAACGGGCGCCTCCTGGCGCCCGACCAGGCTTGTCCGGGTGTCTGCGGTAGAAATCGGCCAGGAGGGCCGGGTCCAGGACGAAGCTCCTCTTCACCCAGGAGCGTTCTTCGGGTCCATACCCTTCCCAGTCCACCAAATACTGGAACCCCCGGCCCATTCGACAGACGTCCAGGAGCCGGCGCACCGTCCAAGCCGGCTCCCCGTCAATGATCCGGGCAGGAGGCGGCGCCGGACCGGGAGCACAGAGGGGTGAGGTGTGGTGAGGCTTGAGTCTGGACACATGAAAAACCGGGTGGATCCGCAGTGAAGCTGGGAGTCGGAGCTTCACTGCGGCAGGACTGAGGATTTTGAGGATCTTGAAAGGTCCAATGTACCGGTCCTTCAACTTGGGGAAGTCCACTTGGAGGGGGATGTCCTTTGTGGACAGCCACACCTCCTGCCCGGGCTGGTAAGCAGGGGCCGGGGATCGCCGGCGGTCTGCATGGGTCTTCGCTCTCGTCCGGGCCTTCAACAAGGCAGAACGGGCGGAGCGCCACACCCGACGGCACTTCCGCAGGTGGGCCTGGACCGAGGGCACACCGACCTCTCCCTCCACCTCGGGGAACAACGGGGGCTGATACCCCAAACACACCTCAAATGGGGAGAGGCCGGTGGCAGAAGACACCTGGCTGTTATGCGCATACTCGATCCAGGCCAGATGGTTACTCCAGGCCGTCGGGTGCGCGGATGTGACGCAGCGGAGGGTCTGTTCCAGTTCCTGGTTGGCCCGCTCTGCCTGTCCGTTCGTCTGTGGATGGTACCCGGACGAGAGGCTCACGGTGGCCCCCAGTTCCCTGCAGAAGCTCCTCCAGACGTGTGAGGAGAACTGGGGACCACGATCTGAGACGATGTCGGTAGGTATCCCATGCAGACGGACAACATGGTGGACCAGGAGGTATGCTGTCTCCTGGGCTGTTGGGAGCTTCGGGAGGGCCACGAAGTGGGCCACCTTGGAGAATCGGTCCACTATCGTGAAGATGGTGGTGTTGCCCTGGGACGGCGGGAGGCCCGTGACGAAATCCAGGCCGATGTGGGACCAGGGGCGATGAGGCACAGGAAGCGGTTGGAGTAGTCCTTGGGCCTTCCTGTGGTCAGCCTTGCCCCTGGCACAGGTGGTGCAGGCCTGGATATACTCCCGGACGTTGGCCTCCATAGACGCCCACCAGAAGCGCTGCCGGACAACTGCCACGGTCCTTCACATCCCTGGATGACAGGAGAGCTTGGAACCATGACAGAAGTCCAAGACTGCAGCTCTGGCCTCTGGTGGGACGTATAAACGATTCTTCGGACCTGTACCTGGGTCCGGGCTCCGTGCCAGGGCCTCCCGGACGAACTTCTCCACGTCCCAGGTGAGGGTGGCCACGATAGTGGCCTCAGGCAGGATGGGCTCCGGTGGATCCGACAGTGCAGTTTTGACCTCCTCTTCGTGTACCCGGGACAAGGCATCCGACCTCTGGTTCTTGGTCCCGGGGCGATAGGTGATCCGGAAGTCAAAACGCCCGAAGAACAGTGACCAGCGGGCTTGCCTGGGGTTCAGCCGCTTGGCGGTCCTGATATACTCCAGGTTCCGATGGTCAGTGAAAACCGTGAATGGCACAGACGCTCCCTCCAACAGGTGTCTTCACTCCTCAAGAGCCTCTTTCACCGCAAGGAGTTCTCGATTGCCGACGTCATAGTTCCGTTCAGCCGGGGTCAACCTGCGTGAAAAGTAGGCACACGGGTGAAGAACCTTATCGGTCTCTCCGCTCTGGGACAGCACGGCTCCTATCCCTGAGTCAGAGGCGTCCACTTCAACCATGAACTGGCGGCTAGGGTCGGGCTGCACCAAAACTGGCGCAGTAGAGAACCGTCGTTTCAACTCCTTGAACGCGGCTTCGCACCGATCCGACCAGGTGAAGGGGACTTTTGGAGAGGTCAGGGCTGTCAGGGGGCTAACTACCTGACTGTAGCCCTTATTGAACCTCCTATAGAAATTAGCGAAGCCGAGGAACTGTTGCAGCTTCCTACGGCTTATTGGTTGGGGCCAATCTCTCACCACCGCAACCTTGGCCGGATCAGGGGCGACGGAGTTAGAGGAGATGATAAACCCCAGGAAGGACAAAGACGTGCGGTGAAACTCGCACTTCACGCCCTTCACAAACAGTCGGTTCTCTAACAACCGCTGCAGGACCTGACGTCCATGCTGGACATGGGTCTCAGGATCCGGAGAAAAGATGAGAATATCGTCCAGATATACGAAGACGAATCGGTGCAGGAAGTCCCGCAAGACGTCGTTAACCAAGGCTTGGAACGTCGCGGGGGCGTTGGTGAGGCCGAACGGCATGACCAGGTACTCAAAGTGACCTAATGGGGTGTTAAATGCCGTCTTCCATTCGTCTCCCTTCCGGATTCGAACCAGGTGATACGCATTTCTAAGATCCAGCTTAGTAAAGATTTTGGCTCCATGCAGGGGGGTGAACAAGGAATCTAACAATGGCAACGGGTATCGGTTGCGAACCGTAATCTCATTCAGCCCCCTGTAATCAATACATGGACGAAGTCCGCCATCTTTCTTGCCCACAAAAAAGAAACCTGCCCCCATCGGGGAGGTGGAGTTCCGGATCAGCCCGGCAGCTAATGAGTCCCGGATGTAGGTCTCCATTGATTCGCGCTCAGGTCGTGAGAGGTTGTACAGCCTGCTGGACGGGAACTCAGCGCCTGGAACCAAATCAATGGCACAATCGTACGGACGGTGCGGGGGAAGGGTGAGTGCCAGATCCTTACTGAAGACGTCAGCAAGATCGTGGTACTCAACCGGCACTGCCGTCAGATTGGGAGGGACTTTGACCTCCTCCTTAGCCTGTGAACCGGGAGGAACCGAGGATCCTAAACACCCCCGATGGCAGGTTTCGCTCCACTGAACCACCACCCCAGACGGCCAATCAATCCGGGGATTGTGCTTCAACATCCATGGGATGCCCAAAATCACGCGGGAGGTAGAAGGAGTTACAAAAAACTCAATCTCCTCCCGGTGGTTTCCAGACACCACCAGAGTTACTGGTTGTGTCTTGTGTGTGAGTAAAGGGAGGAGGGTGCCATCTAGTGCCTGCACCTGCAACGGCGAAGGAAGCGCCACCAGAGGGAGCCCTACCTCCCTTGCCCATCTGCTGTCTAGCAGATTCCCTTCTGACCCCGTGTCCACCAGTGCTCGGGCTTGAAGGGTTAAATCCCCGCTCAGGATTGTGACTGGGAGTCGTGTGGCAATTTGTGTGTGTCTCACTTGAATGTTTTGACCCCCCCTTAGCCCAGTCTCTAAGGGTGAGTGTTGTCGTTGTGGCCGTTTTTCTGTGTGTGCTCCTTTGAGCTGCAGAGAAAACACTCTCCACGGATCAGCCTCCCCATTTTGGCCCTGTGCGTTTCCCTAACAACGTCAGCAGGGGAAGCTGTTGCCCCGCAAAGCGCTGCGGCTGTGGAGCGTGGGGAGGGCGGCCCCTTTTTGAACCCGGAAGGGAGAGGGGCGGCGCGTATCCGGTCACGTCCTTCGCCTCGCTCCCGACGGCGTTCCTCCAACCGATTGTCTAACCGTATAAAGAGATCGATAAGCCCATCTAAATCCCGCGGTTCCTCCTTAGCTACCAGCTGCTCCTTCAGAACCAACGACAGTCCGTTTATGAAGGTGGCGCGGAGTGCAACGTTATTCCAGCCGGACCTCGCAGCAACAATGCGGAAGTTGACTGCATAAGCAGCTGCGCTCTCGCGTCCCTGTCTCATTGACAGCAGCACGGTTGAAGCGGTCTCTCCTCTGTTAGGGTGATCAAACACTGTTCTGAACTCCCCCACAAACCCAGTGTATGCTGATAACAACCGTGAGTTCTGTTCCCAGAGTGCCGTAGCCCAGGCGCGTGCCTTACCCCGAAGCAGAGCAATCACATAAGCTATTTTACTAGCATCTGACGCGTACATGACGGGACGTTGTGCGAAGACGAGCGAACACTGCATAAGAAAATCCGCGCACGTCTCCACACAACCTCCGTACGGCTCAGGAGGGCTTATGTATGCTTCAGGGGATGGTGGGAGGGGTTGTTGAACCACCACTGGAACGTTTATATCCTGCACAGGGTCGGCAGGAGGACGAGCTGCAGCAGCGCCCTGAGCGCTCGCCGCCATCTGTGCGGAGAGAGCCTCCACCCTGCGGTTCAGGAGGATGTTTTGCTCAGTCATTTGATCCAACCGAGCCGTAAAGGCGGTGAGAATGTGCTGCAGCTCACCAATCACGTCTCCTGCAGACGCCTGCGCTCCCTGCTCTCCCATTGGTCGTTCAACAGCCGGGTGACGCCCCTCGGAGTCCATGACGCTGGCCGAGATATCCTGTTGGGAAAGTGTAGTGACACGGACCCACAACAGGGGGCGCAAATGAACGGTCAATAGATGAGCCAAAATATAACAATTTAATGTTGTGAATGTGCACAACGAACATGCAGACAATCTCAGAATATCATAACAGTCAATACACAAAGGTGACGTGTGGGCAGGCTCGAGGATAGAAGACGTCTGTCCTAAGAAGAGCCGGAACCACACGATTTCCGCCGCCCCAGAACCTGGTGAATACTGGAGCCACCAAGTCCCGAATTCCCAGGTGATCACCGTCCCCGACTGTCGGATCTGGTACTGCTGGCGAAGAACAAAGACAGTCAAGTGTGGGTGTGTGTACACCCAGTAACAACAACGGTGGGAATGCCACCTCCACCTCACACTCAGCGCGTTGCAGCGGTCTCAGCTGAAAAGGAGCGCCGTCTTGCACAGCCTCCTCAAAAACGACCGGTTCTCCTGCAAACACTCACAATAAACAGATTTACAAAGGCTGAGGATATTACCTCCAAAGAAGTATGATATCTCGGCGATGAGGTGGAGATGACGTCTGGTCTTTATGGAGTGCGATGATGAAGAATGTGTGACAGCTGTCACTCCCGGCTGTGTCCGTGGTGGCAGCGCCCTCTCGTGCCTGAAGCCCGCACTTCAGGCAGGGCGCCCTTTGGTGGTGGGCCAGCAGTACCTCCTCTTCTGGCGGCCCACACAACACAGATGTTAAAAAATTATGTTTAAAATATAACAAAAGGCAAATATAGAACAATAGAAAGTTTTTTAAAAACATTTAAAATGTTTGAAAAGGGTGTACAATGTGTGAAAGAATAGAAAGTTCTTTAAAAATATGTTTAAAATGTTTACAAAGGTTGTAAAATGTGTGAATGCAGAAACAGTTCCTTAAAAACAGATAAATATATTTAAAATACATTTAACATGTGTAAAAGAATAAAAAGAAACACACAAAGATGTTAAAATTGTGTGTATGTGTGTCAGTGGGGGGGGCAGCTATTCATTTGTTCTCGGGGGGCTCACTCCCCCCCCCCGGTTTAGACAATGAAGGACAGATGACGTTGACTTTGACTCGAACTGCGTCCAGGTAAAATCATGACAAATGAAGAAAAACAGAAAAACAGCAGTTGATGCCGTTTGAAAATTATACTCATTCAAATTAAAAAAAGGTTCATCACGACGCTCTGTCTTTTTGTCTGTAGTTGTTATTGGTGGCGTCTTGGACTGTTGACTTGTAGTCGCTGTTTGTGGGGACGATTGATTGATTACTTCTGAAGTCAGGAAACATGTCGGTGGGTTTAATTGTTCACGAAGGGCTTTGGATCAGTAGTGAGTCACTTGACTCTTTGAAGGTCTGCTGGAGGTGTCTGTCCAAACCTTCACTGCAGCTCGAACTCACTGGATGGTCTTGTCATTAACAATCTCAGTTTCCAGGCCAAGGAGGTTTGCTTATCCCCGAAACTGCGCCTGGATAGTCGTCTGTCGCATGCGTGCAGCGCTGAGAGGGAGCCGGCCGCTGAGACGGACAGCAAGAAGGACGCTGACGAGAACAAGGAGAACTGGCATCTGGACCCACACCTGAGTGACCAGGACACCTGGAACGAGTCTGTGATTTGTGGTACGTCTGTTGATCCGCGACACTCTAACGTAACATCATCATAACAAGAGCTTATTTTGGCACTTATAAAACATTTGCCCATACATTAAAATGGCTAGTTTAATGTGATTGAACTTCCAAGGTCAATCACGTTAAACTATTAATCATATATATTTTCTCATTTTGAAATGGATGCCTGCAACACGTTTCAAAAAAGCTGGGACAGTGGTATGTTTACCACTGTGTTACATCACCTTTTCTTCTAACACTCAATAAGCATTTGGGAACTGAGGACACTAATTGTTGAAGCTTTGTAGGTGGAATTCTTTCCCATTCTTGCTTGATGTACGACTTCAGTTGTTCCACAGTCCGGGGTCTCTGTTGTCGTATTTTGCACTTCATAATGCGCCACACATTTTCAATGGGCGACAGGTCTGGACTGCAGGCAGGCCAGTCTAGTACCCGCACTCTTTTACTATGAAGCCATGCTGTTGTAACACGTGCAGAATGTGTCTTGACACTGTCTTGCTGAAATAAGCAGGGACGTCCCTGAAAAAGACGTTGCTTGGATGGCAGCATGTGTTGCTCCAAAACCTGGATGTACCTTTCAGCATTGATGGTGCCATCACAGATGTGTAAGTTGTCCATGCCATGGGCACTAACACACACCCATACCATCACAGATGCTGGCTTTTGAACTTTGCACTGGTAACAATCTGGATGGTCTTTTTCCTCTTTTGTCCGGAGGACACGACGTCCATGAACAATTTGAAATGTGGACTCATCAGACCACAGCACACTTTTCCACTTTGTGTCTGTCCATTTCAAATCAGCTCAGGCCCAGAGAAGGCGGCGGTGTTTCTGGATGTTGTTGATCTACACTCTTAACCTGAATTAGTTGAGTTTACTAGAAAATTGCGTGGAAACCTGTTGCCTTAAACCGCTTTAGTTTTTACACAAGCTAAAACTAATCAGGTTAAGCTGTATTAACAAATCACAGTAGTAGTTGCTACTCAAAATCATTAGTTCACATAAATGGTTTCTCATTGGTGTATAAAATAACTATTTTAAGTTAAACATACATAAACATATAACAAATAACATAATAAACATTATTAATCAATAGTTAAAACAATTTCTTAATATGAGTCATGTCTTCTCTTGTAATTTAATTAACTACTCCATCTTTATTTTGAGATTATAATGCATTGTTTCAACAAATGTGTATGGAAGGGAAGGAATTAAAAAATACTGTAGCGAGTGGTGTGGAAGAACAAGACGCTCTGAGCTTTTCTGCACTCTGCCGCAAGGAGGTGCCGTTTTATTTGCAACCCCAACAACACAGAAAATGGTGGAAAGCATCAAACGCAATACACTTTTCACTTATGGTGGCAACAGACACTTAACTAAACTTGACTAACTCAACTAAACTATTGAACACAATAAATCAGTAACACTAACCACACTATTAAACTAACAGGAAACACATTAACAACACTTAAAACTCTCAAAACCCTGTACTCCCATGATGCACTGCAGCATAACAGTTCACAGTCTTAGCAACCGGCCCGGCGATTGCTACATTTAAACTTTTATTTTAAAAAAATATTACGAAGGAACACCTCATGAACACCATGTCAACCAAAAGACAAGTAAAAACAGGAAAAAATGCATTAAAACTGTACTGTAAAAAATGTGACAAATGTTTACTAAAAAAAGGCAACAAAGTGACACATAATATAAATGAACAGATTTTAAGTTCTACAATTTTGTTTAAAAAGTATTTAATACATTAACTAAACCTAAACAAAAAAATTAAGTGAATGTTAAAAAAAAGCAACAGTTGAAATGTGTTTGATTTAGTAATAGCACACCAAATGATGAGTTATATTGCCAAAAAATAACTTCAGTTTAGCTGACGTGTTCTCACTGGACCACTCTTTGGGCGAAACTAATTTCCAGAAACTTAACAAATAACTAACTTGAAGCCTACATTCCACTTTCTTTAAGTCAGTGTTTCTTACAAAAACCCACAGCCAAGTGTACACTGCGTACAGCGGAGAGAAAAAAAAAGAAGCAGCACTTAAACACTAAGCTATTTTCAATGAACCGTCTTTTGACCAGAAAGTTATGTGTTGCTCTCAAAATCCACAGGTTTTGAATTTGAGCACAGCAAGCCATGAGCAGAAGCAGCAGGATGACTGGAGTCTTCACCCTTGACATGGTTGCTAGGTAGAAATTAAAATGGGCCCCTCCCCTCCCTTACAGAAACTTGAGACAAAAAGTTAACTCTGCTTAACATGATCATTGCACCGAAAATTTCAGTTGAATAGTGCAATCAACTAATTTAGTTTAGTAATGAGAATGCTTTTTTACAAAACACGAAAGAATCATTAATGATAACTCAGAAATTTAAGTTAAAACAAAATCTGGGTTAAGAGTGCTTTCACTTTGCATGGTAGAGTTTTAACTTG
Organism: Thalassophryne amazonica; assembly: GCF_902500255.1. Taxonomy (NCBI): domain Eukaryota; kingdom Metazoa; phylum Chordata; class Actinopteri; order Batrachoidiformes; family Batrachoididae; genus Thalassophryne; species Thalassophryne amazonica. The sequence goes on along the minus strand of NC_047105.1, from coordinate 142,834,402 downwards.
CACTTGTAGACGTAACTACGAACTGTGTTAACTGACTGGTTTTTTGAAGTGTTCCTGAGCCCATGCGGTAAGATCCTTTACACAATGATGTCGGTTTTTAATGCAGTGCCACCTGAGGGATCGAAGGTCACAGGCATTCAGTGTTGGTTTTCGGCCTTGCCACTTACATGTAGAAAGTTCTCCAGATTCTCTGAATCTTCTGATTATATTATGAATTGTAGATGATGGAATCCCTAAACTCCTTGCAATTGAAGTTGAGAAACATTGTTCTTAAACTGTTGGACTATTTTTTCATGCAGTTGTTCACAAAGTGGTGATCCTCGCCCCATCTTTGCTTGTGAACGGCTGAAACTTTTGGGGATGCTCCTTTTATACCTAATCATGACACTCACAATTAGTGTCCTCAGTTCCTAAACACTTATTGAGTGTTGTTAGAAGGAAAGGTGATGTAACACAGTGGTAACTTTTTTGAAATGTGTTGTAGGCATCCATTTCAAAATGAGCAAATATTTGCACAAAAACAACAAAGTTTATCAGTTTGAACATTAAATATCTTGTCTTTGTGATGTATTCAACTGAATATAGGTTGAAGAGGATTTGCAAAACGTATTCTGTTTTTATTTACATTTTACACAACGTCCCAACTTCATTAGAATTGGGGTTGTAAATGAGTTATGAACATGTGTTAATGGCCGTCAGCACAAAATTACATGAAATCAGCCACTTAAATTCCTAGATGCAGGTGCAAGGCACCTCTTTATCCAAATCTAACAAACATGAAAGACAACTCAGTACTCGACTAGCAGTATATTTGATTTTTTCTAATGCTGTCTAAAAAAATGATCACACTAAATATAATAATATTTAGTGTGATCATTTTTTCTTCAGTCTTTGATCTATTTTCTACACTGATGACACTGTGTGTTATTACGTCCTCTGGCAGCAGTTCCATGTATCCGCCACTCTCATTGTCAACTAGGATTTCCTCTAATCCAGACGTGACCTTCTTTACATCAGTTCTTGATGTGACCCTTTCTTTTGTCTTCTGATAATAGTAGTTCAGGAGCGCATTCACTTGCAGTATGCATTTTGTGCTTCCTTATGCAAAAACTCTGACACATTACTGTGTTCGCTCGTTGGAAATAAAAGGAAACAAAGAAAACTCCAATTTCAGACCTTCATGTCCTGCTCCATCCACAGCACTTCAGCAAACCAGTGAACAGCTGCAATGCTGTTCACTGGTTCACCTGTTTGAAGGTTCTACCCACAGAACGCACTGCAATCACCCGCCAGCCGGCCAAAATACCATAGACAAAACAAACAAATGCCCAAAACAGGAAGCGTGCCTTCATATGTTTGTTTGTTTTCATAGCCAGGGCATGAATGTGATCAAGCGCTGTGTGTATTTTGCAGACTATGAAGTCCCACATGTGATATGTGCATCTGTTTTTTCCACATGGAGACATTTATTGTGAAAGAAACAAACTGGAGATCCTCTGCTCGTTTTGCTCCTCAGAGACTCCGCCTTTCTTGCCTCCTACTTTTGCACCAGATCATGATTACAGTCACCTGTTTGAAATTACATCATTTTATTTTTTTCACTTGTTCACTTGTTTTTTTGGAAGGTGTTGCAGGTCTTTAAATACAGGAATGGATGTTATGTGAAGTGATTTCTGATGCCTTTCTGTGAAACGGGCCCTCAGGGTGTGAAACCTTTTCAAACACAATAGGAGGGTCCAGAAAGCCGTTTGTGCTGTGAGAACGTCCAGAATGTTCTGTGTGGAGACTCACAGCTGAGCTGTTCTTGACCTTATTTTGTGCCTGACAACAGGGACGCTCCCACGCAGAATGAAGAAGGAGCTGCTGGCTGTGAAGCTTCGGAACCGACCCAGCAAGCAGGAGCTGGAGGACCGCAACATCTTCCCCGTCCACAGCGACCAGGAGCGCCAGGAAATCCGCCAGCAGATCGAGATGAAGCTGGCCAAGTGAGTCGCTCTCTGAGGATCCAGTTCAGCCTGTCATCAGCCCCCCACCGCCCCCTCCCCGTCCCATGTATGTCTGTCTCATCACACAACACACAAGGCTGTTTGTCTGTTTCCTTTCCAAATCCTCCGCTGACGTATGGACAGGTGACAAATTAACATTAATAATTCCATGTGGTGCACCAGCTTGGAAGCATCTGCACTTGTTGTGTTTCTGCACTAATTTTTTCATGTTTGTCGCCTGTCTGTATGTTGCTGTAAATCCTTGAAACTGAACTTGTGTACACAGAGAAAGGTGAGAGTGAAAACGCGTTCATTCTTCACCTCACATCAAGATAAACTAACATCTTCATACATATTGTGGTGTTCACAATAATAGTAGTGTGGTATTCAGTCAGTGAGTTTCTCAATTTTGTGGAACAAACAGGTGTGAATCAGGTGTCCTCTATTTAAGGATGAAGCCAGCACCTGTTGAACATGCTTTTCTCTTTGAAAGAGGAAAATGGGACGTTCAAGACATTGTTCAGAAGAACAGTGTAGTTTGATTAAAAAGTTGATTGGAGAGGGGAAAATTTATACGCAGGTGCAAAAAATTATAGGCTGTTCATCTACAATGATCTCCAATGCTTTAAAATGGACAAAAAAAAAACAGAGACGCATGGAAGAAAATGGAAAGCAACCATCAAAATGGATAGAAGAATAACCAGAATGGCAAAGGTTCACCCACTGATCAGCTCCAGGATGATCAAAGACAGTCTGGAGTTACCTGTAAGTGCTGTGACAGTTAGAAGACACCTGTGTGAAGCTAATTCATGTGCAAGAATCCCCCGCAAAGTCCCTCTGTTAAATAAAAGACATGTGCAGAAGAGGTTACAATTTGCCAAAGAACACATAAACTGGCCTAAAGAGAAATGGAGGAATATTTTGTGGACTGATGAGAGTAAAATTGTTCTTTTTGGGTCCAAGGGCCGCAGACAGTTTGTGAGACGGCCCCCAAACTCTGAATTCAAGCCACAGTTCACAGTGAAGACGGTGAAGCATGGTGGTGCAAGCATCATGATATGGGCATGTTTCTCCTACTATGGTGTTGGGCCTATATATCGCATACCAGGTATCATGGATCAGTTTGGATATGTCAAAATACTTGAAGAAGTCATGTTGCCTTATGCTGAAGAGGACATGCCCTTGAAATGGGTGTTTCAACAAGACAATGACCCCAAGCAGACTAGTAAACAAGCAAAATCTTGGTTCCAAACCAACAAAATTAATGCCGCAGATGTGAAGAAATCATGAAAAACTGTGGTTATACAACTAAATACTAGTTTAGTGATTCACAGGATTGCTAAAAAAGCAATTTGAACATAATAGTTTTGAGTTTGTAGCATCAACAGCAGATGCTACTATTATTGTGAACACCCCCTTTTCTACTTTTTTTTTTTTTTTTTACTAATAGCCCAATTTCATAGCCTTAAGAGTGTTCATATCATGAATGCTTGGTCTTGTTGGATTTGTGAGAATCTACTGAATCTACTGGTACCTTGTTTCCCATGTAACAATAAGAAATATACTCAAAACCTGGATTAATCTTTTTAGTCACATAGCACTACTATTATTCTGAACACTACTGTATGTGATCACTCGCTCTTTCTCTGCCAGATTTGATGACAATTATATGTTAATTAGGATTTTGTGTTTGTGTGATCCCTATTGTTCAGAGTTCATTGGCTCATCTTTGAGGACAGCTGAAAGAAGTCTGACAGTCAGTCTGAGCTCTGAATTGAACTCTCGTTCTTTTACTTTGAAAGGACTCAGTTGGGATGGTTTGGGCATCTCATTAGGATTCATTCCTCCCACCCACATCCAACTGGGATAATGTCTCAGGATTCACTCACAGCACACTGGAGGGATCATACATTTATGCAGAGTAAAGTTTGGAATACTTTACCTGCTGAAACTGACCTAACAGCAGAAGGGATGGATGGATGGATGGATGGATGGATATCTGAAAAACACTGCTAATTCTTGGTATCACACAAGTTGGTTGTAAATTCTGACCAATATTGAATTTTTGGGAGACTATACCAATATTAGGGAGTAAAAAATACGATATATTCTATATATATTGTTGTCCTTTCGGCTGCTCCCGTTCTTGTTTGGGGTCACCACAGTGGCTACATCCAGATCCGCATTGCTATTTGGCACAAGTTTTACACGAGATGCCCTTCCTGATGCAACTCCAGTTTTCCTGGGAGAAACAAACACAGCCTTTGGTGTTCCAAAGAGGTCTCCCATCCAAGCACTAACCAGATGCTACACTGCTTACCTTCTGAGATCTGACGGGATCAGGCTCAGACTGAGCAGACCGGCTGCAGGAATATCTTTGAGGCTTGATGTTTTACAGTTTACACATCAACTTGATATAAAATAGAACCAACATACGTCAGACTGGCTTCAGTCAGATTGATAGTCACTGTGTCACGTTGCTCATCATTTGCATAAAATAGACTTTTTTGCCTATTTTGGCCCCACCTAGCTGACGGCATAGCGACCACATGTCTCTTGCTGCTATAAAACACCCGCTCTGATTGAAAATGAATGGTGAAGCTGGTCACTTTGCCTCTGTCTCCTGTAGCTCATGTGACTGAGGAGTGATTGGGATCCTGGCCATGCTTAAAACATTGTAAACAATGCTGTTTCAGCAAAACAGCCAAAGTGTATTCTGCATTGTTTATTCTGTAAAATAAAAGTTTTCATATTGGCAAAAATAACAGCGATATTGATTTTTTTCCAAAAGATCATTTCGACCTACACACACTCCTGCAATTACATGTCCAGGCTCACACACACATACACACTCCTGCACTCTCACTTCCAGACACATCTCTTTCAACTTGAGCCGGATTGAGTTTGGATGAGCCGCATTTATAAAACAGGTCTGAACGCTTTCCGGCGAGAAAGCAATCCGGATGGTCCCAGTCTGAATGGGACTCAAGTAATGCTGAGGATTCAACCTTCTCTGAATGTACAGTCAGAGTTAGCATGTCCACTGTTTGTTTGGACATACAGAGCCTTCATGCTAAAGGAGGACGTTTGACATCTGTGTCCGTATGTCCGTACAGAGCGCCCGTGACGAGGAGGATTCTCGAGCCTCTTGTGGGCTGTTAACACATTTAGTTGTTTTTGGTTCCAGCTGTGATAATGGGCTTCTGGCCAAATGTTCACACTTCACTGTGTGCTGAATACTGATGACTTAATTTAAGACTGACCTGTTTTTAGTCGCTGAATTTGGTTGGAACAAAAGCGATTATTTGAACAAAGTGACAACTTACTAATTATTATTTTTGACTGTGTAATTGCTCTCTGGTGCTTTTACAGGAAGGCATTAAACTGAGTAATGGTCTTAAACATGACCTTAACCTACCAACCCTGCTTCTCAAGACCAGGCTCCTAAGTGGCTCTACTCTCCTCTTTTCTTTTTATAAATAATTTAGATATACTTTACTATACAAATAGTAGAGTTCTACCTTAGAATTGGAATGTATAATAGAAGCAGTGGTGTAGTCTACGTGGAACGCAGGTAGATGCCGTCTACTCACCTAAAATGACCGGGAATTTCCGTCTACCTGTAGTATATTGTTAGAATGATCTGGGATCATCATTGATCAATTAGTTCACCCTAAAGGAGCTCATCGGTATTTGATTTGTGGGGTCTGTTTTTCTGTGTAGTATGTGAGCAGCAGAATAAAAGTCTGGGGCAAAGTATTCACCCGAAGATATGCCTCACCATTTAATTTTGTAGTGTAACAAGTACACAACATGGTGTCAGAAAAGGTTTTTTTCTTCATCCACATGAGACAGGAGACACCATTAGTTTTCGTCGTTACTCCGCTGTGGTAAGAAGAAAGTTAAGTTTTACGTTTATATCGAGTGACCGAACGTCAACGTTAGCATGGACCAGTTCAAGCCACCTGCACCGCTAGTGCTAACAGGCAACCTTAGCGAGAATTGGCACCGATGGGAGCAACGTTTCCATTTGTACATGACGGCCACGAGTGCGGACGAGAAGGATGAACCGGTGAAGATTGCCATCATGCTACACACGGTCGGTGAGGATGCGTTAGAGATCTACAACACCCTCGATGTTGAAACAGAGGAAGTGGATGGTCAACCTGGTGAACCTACATTCAAAGATATACTGGATGCCTTCAGAAAATACTGCACTCCAAAGAAGAACATTGTGTTCGAGCGCCATCAGTTTTGGTCACCACCCATGCCAGAAGGAGTCAATGTTGACCAGTTTGTGACGGAACTTCACCAGAAATGTAAAAACTGTGAGTTTGGAATGACTGAGACTGACATGATAAGAGATAAGCCTGATGTTCGTGTGAAAGAGCGACTATTGAGAGAAACGGACTTGACTTTAGATAAAGCAGTTGATATCTGCAGAGCAGCAGAAGTCGCTAAATCACAGATGCGTGCCATGCAATCAGCTCAGCCAGAGGCGTCAGTGGAGGCTCTTCACAAGGTGTCAGCTAGCTTGGAGAAGGGGAGAGCGGGCATGAAAAGAAAGCCAAGACCACAAGAAAAAACAAAGGCATAAGCAGCAGATGTAAACACATGCAGAAAGTGCGGCGGAGCGCATAAACTTCGTCAATGTCCAGCGTTTGGCATCATATGCCACAACTGCAACAAGAGGAACCACTACGCGAAGATGTGCACGTCAACACAAGATAGGCGAGCCACTGCCCGAGGCATGCATGGTCTTGAGGTTGAATCTCTGTTCATAGGGACTATGTCCTGTGCTGGACCCAAAAACAGTCAGCACGATAATGCGTGGTACACAACAGCCAAAATACAAAATACAGAGGTCAAGTTTAAATTGGACACTGGGGCAGACGCAAATGTGCTCCCTCTGAGCATTTTGCAGAAGATTCCGGGTCCTCATCAGCTGCAGCCCACCTGCATAGCTCTCGTGGCTTATGGAGGAACACGTCTGAAGCCAGAAGGCACCGTGAGTCTTACCTGTGATGTGGCCAGGACAAAGTCAGATCTTCAGTTCTTCATCACCAAGCACTCCTCCACTCCAATATTAGGAAGAGACGCATGTGAACAGCTGAAGCTGGTGAAAAGAATGGAGATCATTGCAGTCAAGGCACCAGCCACAAAAGAGGAGTTAGTGGACGCCTACCCCTCCGTCTTCAGTGGTCTGGGACAGTTTCCTGGGGTGCATCACATTCACACAGACCCACATGTGACCCCAGTAGTGCATGGCTGCAGGAAAATCCCCATCACTGTCATGGACAGGCTGAAAACCACGCTGGAAGAACTCATTGAAAGAGATGTCATTGCACCTGTGACAGAACCCACAGAATGAGTAAATAGCCTTGTCATTACAGAGAAGAAAAACGGGTCACTCAGGGTGTGCTTGGACCCTCGTGACCTGAATGAGGCGATCAAGAGACAGCACTTCTCAATACCTACCCCAGAAGAAGTACTCCACAGGCTGTCAGGGAAAACCATCTTCTCCATCTTAGATGAAAAGGATGGATACTGACAAGTGAGACTGGACAAGCCCTCCTCGATGCTCTGCACATTCAGCACACCGTGGGGCAGGTTTCACTTTAAGAGACTTCCTTTTGGCATTAAGTCCGCCAGCGAGGTTTTCTAACAGAAAAACTGTGAGACATTCGGCAACATCAAAGGAGTGCACATCATTGCAGATGACATGATCATCGGCGCTGCGTCTGAGGAAGAGCATGATGCCATTCTGCAGAAAGTCATGGACACTGCACAGAGAAACAGTATCAAATTCAACAAAGAGAAAATTCAATACAAGGTGGACTCGGTCAGATACATGGGACATGTTGTCACCTCGAAGGGCGTGAAGCCGGACGAGTCCAAGGTGTTAGCCATCAGAAACATGCCACAGCCTGAGGACAAGAAAGGACTACAGAGGCTACTGGGAATGACAAGGTATCTCTGCCAATATATCCCAAATGAAGCCATGATCACAAGCCCACTCAGAGAGCTGCTGTGAAAAGATGCTGCCTGGCACTGGAGCCATGAGCACACTGCTGCACTAGACAAGCTCAAGACCACCCTCATGCAGGCCCCAGTACTCCAGTTCTTTGACCAGAGCAAGCCATTCACCATACAGTGCGACGCATCAAAAGATGGACTCGGCGCCTGTCTGCTGCAGGAAGGGAGGCCACTGTCTTATGCTTCACGAGCACTCACAGAGTCTGAAAAGAATTATGCTCAGATAGAGAAAGAGCTGCTGGCAATAGCTTTCGCAACCAAGCGTTTTCACCAGTATGTCTATGGCAACACAGTGACTGTACAATCAGACCATAAGACACTAGAAGTCATCTTCAAAAAGCATCTGAGCAAGGCACCAGCACGACTTCAGCGCATGGTATTGCAGCTCCAACGGTATGACCTGAGAATAACCTACACTGCAGGCAAGGACATGCAGGTTGCTGATATCCTGTCCCGCACTGTTGTCACTGACTGCAAGGATGACGCGAAAGAGGATCTGTTCGAGGGGAGAGTAGTGCATGCAATGGAAGCCACAGATGCACTCGATGCAGACACTCTCTCAAAGCTCAAGGGGGCCACTGCAACAGACAACGTACTGCAACAGGTGATGGAGCTACACAACAAAGGCTGGCCGAGACGACGGAGCAGTGTTTCTTTCCATCAATCTACACCAGTACTGGCCTATGCAAAACTCCATCAGCATCAGGGATGGCATACTGATGACTGGTGACAGGATTGTGATTCCACAGAGTGTGAAGCAACTGATGCTTGACAGACTGCACCTCGCACACCAGGGGGTACAGCGGATGAAAGCACAGGCAAGAAAAGTGATATACTGGCCAGGTATGACGCATGACATTGAACACATGGTGGAAAGCTGCGGCCCATGCCAACAATTCCAGCCACAGAATCACAAAGAACCTCTGATTCCACACGTGGTACCTGAGCTGCCATGGCTGAAGATTGGGGCTGACATCTTTGAGCTACACAGACAGTCATACCTCCTGATGGTGGATTACATGTCAAAATACCCAGAGGTGCTTCACTTACCTGACAAAACCGCCTACGCAGTCATACGCAAGATAAAGGCTGTCTTCGCCAGACATGGAATCCCAAAAGAGCTGGTAAGCAATCATGTTCCTTTCACCAGCTCTGAAATGAGACAGTTTGCGTCGTCATGGGGCATAAAGCTTGTCCACTCCAGCCCTGGATATCCACAATCAAATGGCCTTGCAGAGAGAATGGTAAAGACAGTAAAGCATGCACTTATAAAGGCAACACAGACTGGCACAGACCGGCACTTAGCTCTCCTGTCACTACGAAACACTCCAGTGACCGGCACAGAGTTTTCACCAGCACAAGTCCTGATGGGAAGAGTACTGCGAAGCACCTTGCCAAGCTCCACAGCTGTCCTGCAACCAGCTGTCCCGCATGGATTTCACTCTAGGCTGAAACACCTACAAGCCAGGCAAGAGCACTACTACAACCACAACACAAAGACTCTGCCAGAGTTTGCTCCTGGTACCACAGTTCACATGGCAACACGTCGTGACTGGGAACCAGCTACTGTTCTAAGCAAAAGATTGGAACCACGTGCATACAACGTACAGACTCCCAGTGGTGTCACATTCCAGAGAAACCGACGTCATCTGAGGAGAATCCACCCCAGTCTACACAGAGAAGACAACGATGACATGCTGGAGCAACCCATTGCTTCACAGAGAGAGGACAGTGCATCACAGGCCCTGCAAGACCAGCGCACTCCTGCCTGTGAACCAAACAACCCCACTCCAGCTGCTCCCACCTACAGCACCAGAAGTGGGAGACTTGTGAAGATGCCTACAAAGTTCAGGGACTATGAGTTAACATAATACTTAGGGCCACCTTACAGAATTGTCAAGTTCTGACTTTGTCTACATTTACGTGTTTCAGTTCAATGAGTTAATATTTACTTCCACATCTCTAAAATCAAGAGTGACTGAACTTAGAAAAAAAAGAGGGAAAGAGACAGAAGAAGAAGAAGAAAAAAAAAAACATTTTAAGACTTCACTTATATAATGTGATTCAAAGGTTGTTTTTACAGTATAAGGATATCATTTAAAATGCCTAATGCAGGAGTTATTTCTTCTTGTGATGTTAATGTTAAAGATGACCCTCATGCTTAAAAAGGGAGGATGTAGTATATTGTTAGAATGATCTGGGTTCATCATTGATCGATTAGTTCACCCTAAGGGAGCGCATCGGTATTTGATTTGTGGGGTCTGTTTTTCTGTGTAGTACCTGAGCGGCAGAATAAAAGTCTGGGGCAAAGTGTTCACCCGAAGATATGCCTCACCGTTTAATTTTATAGTGTAACAAGTAAACAACACTACCCACTTCAAATTGCCCCGGGGAAATGTGACGGTGTAAATAAAATAAGCGCTTATTGACTGTAATTTTATTTTCTCCCTTTAAAAGACAGCCATCAGGCGTCCATCACTGCAGAGTGCACCGTATGTCCCACCCCCGCTCGCTCTGCTAGATAAGAGTTTTAATTGGCTCATAGAGAGATGGGGCGGGGCTACCAGCTAATCAGCGCGAAAGCCGCACACAAGAAGAATGCTGCAAGTATTGATGGTGATTATTACCCGAAAAAATGAAAAGAAAACAGGCCTCGGTTTTAGATTTTTTTTTTTCCCCCAAAACGTCCACCTGCTGCTTCAGGGCCGATTGATGAAGTTTGCACCCTGAGTGGAGGAGATAAACCTGGCGCTGTCTACATTTCTGGTAAGTGGGCTAGCCTACGACAGCTAGTTTTTTATTTGTTCACTAAGCTAATGGGCCTTTCACACTGAATACGTCAGACGCGTCAAAAAACGGTCTAAAAAGCATTATTTTCAATGAGACGCGTTGCTTTTTAGATGCTGACGGGAGCGCGCATTGCCGCTTGTCGGCAGGCTGACGTAGACAAAGTTCAAGCCAATCCAACTTTCTGAGCCGTGACGTACCTTTGCGTTGTCCAATAGGAACGACGCGTCGGGCCAAAACACGGAAGACTAGTGGCAGAAACAGAAACCACTGATCTGTACAAAATGGATCGGTGTAGAAATAAACCACTGATCTGTACAAAAACGTGTCACAGGACTGCTCATTTATGGAGCAGTTTTATGAAGAAAAATCCTTGGAAATGTTTTTTTGTTGTTGTTTCTTACCTCAGAATTTCTGATTACTGTTAAAAAAAAGTTTAAAACACTTGTAATTAAAATAGCTAAATAAATCAATAAATGATTCTTTAGAAACCTTTCATCTGTAAATTAAAACCACGTTATTTCAGATTAGATAATTTCTTGTTTAACATAAGGAACCTCGGACATTTATTTTTAGACAAAATAACATGTAAACTTGTACTTTTTTTTTTTTTTTACGTCTGGTAGATTATTTATATCTCATTTCAACCAGAAAAACAGACACTGTAAATAAATATAAATGTTTATTATAAATGCAGCAGGAAATAATTTAACAATGACTGCAGTGATTGTAAAGTAGGATTTCTGTGACATAAACCTCTTGATGAATTTTTTTTAATGCTCATTTCAACTTGTAATTTTGACAAAATATGTAATTGCCTTTAATGTTGTTATCAGGACAGTCATTTCTAAAATATGAATTTGAGCACAATAAGTGGAGAGCTTCTACTTGTGCAAATGTCTTTTGACTTTGATTCCTGGACATTTTTAATGATCCATTCATTTATTGTTAAAATATAAAATGAAACAGCTTTTTAAAAAATAATAGAGTTTTGCCGGTAATCTACAGATGTCTCTTGAGCTTGAGTCCCGTTGGCTGTTGGATAGTGTAGTTTTAAAATGACTGGAATTGGTAAGTGGCATACTCCCAGTAGTTGCATGGTTGTCTTCAAACTATACTTTTGTGCCACTGATTTGGCCTACAATGTTTTTGTCATGGGTTGAAAAAGTTTCTGCAAAGTAAAGCATCTACCATATTTTCATTGTATGTGAATTTTCTGGGAGCGAGCTTCTGTCCTTCAGCCTAGCTGCTGTTTTAATGGAACTTAACGTATACTAATACTAGCTTGTTTATACTGGGTAGGTTTCCTTATGGACCACAAAGCCTACAGGTTCCAGTCCCCTGTCTGGACCTGATGATGGACTGTCAATTTCAACAGAGATTGTGGTAGGAGGCGTGAGGCTCTGCAGCCAGTGCATGCTCATGTAGACCGGTGTGTTCTGTTCTGTTTTGTTTTTGTTTATGCATCTAAACTGTCCACAGACAACGTGGGGCCATGCGGATTATATGAAGGGTGAATCTTGCAGTACTTGACAGTACAGGCTCATATCCAATACTAAATAGAGGGAGGAAAAGTGAACTCTTGCAATATACTTAGTTGGGAGGCAATAATCTGCTCCTTATTATTGTTAAGAGAACTTTTCTTTCTTAATAACAAGGAGTCACAGTCACTTTTTTTTTGAGTGACTGTGACTTAAAGTTGTCTTATTTACTGTTAAACAATGCACAGTAGCTTCCATATGATACTTTTGGCTGGATTTAAACATTGTTTATTCCTGGTTTATGACTTGATTAAATTTCTTTGTTAAATTAGGTTTTCAGATGCCAAAAAATAAATGTATTTGATCTTTGTATTTTTTAATCATTTTTAGATTTACTGTTGTATACTGTATTTTGCAATTGGTGCAAATTACTTACTTACATTCTGACACATTTCTCACATTTATAGTGGCAAATATAGAATATAAATGATCAGATGGAAAGTATAGATCTATTTGTTGTTATGGTGTTAAAAATGTTAATAACCGGGGCGCAATGCACGGGTTTGATGACGGGCAAAAAACACAGTCTACCCACTTCAAAAATGTAGACTACACCACTGAATAGAAGATATACCTTACTGAATTTTCATGAATGAGTACATTTCACTGACTAAATTATGGATCCAGGTAATATCAAATTTGACCTAATCTGGTTGAAAATGATCTGATTTCAAAGTAGATTAGCCCGGGAGTAAATGGGGGTTTAAAGTAAACCTCCAGGGAAGCAGATTTATCTTAAAATCAGACTGTTTTTCAGTGGAGCCACTTCATATTACTTGGAGATGACATCAGTAAAGACTGACGAGCAGCCAGGCGACAACTGCTCGCTAACTGATAACTTCAGTATTTGAGATTGATTTAGAATCCTGAAAGACAAGGCAGTGCAATTCATTACACAAAGATATCATAAAGATATCCATAAATCATGTTTATCCACTAGGGCTGTAACCTGAAGTTTGACTGAATTTAGGTGACATCTGAGCTCACGTGAAACACTGAAGGTCAAGGTCAGTCACTTATCCCAGGTAATGGCTTATAAGCAAGGCCCATGACTATGTGCATGCCAAATTTGGAAGCAAAATTTCAAAAATTGCGACCAGGAAAGTTGTTTAGTTGAATTTAGTGTTTGGCCTTCCTGTGACCTTGACCTTTGACCTTGAGCTTGATCCTTTTGTGTACTGAAGGGTACCTTGCTAGGGCTGCTATCTGTGAAGTTGTAAGAGTCTGTGATGTAAACTATGTGCTGCACAGCGAGTTAAAGGTAAAAAATGCAATGATTACAGACAAACCACAAAAACCCCAAAAAACAAAAAAACAAACACATACTGACAAACATATGCTGCAAAACAAAGTTTTGCAAGATATGGGTGGGTGGGGGGGGGAAGATATCCTAGGACAACTCCAACTGCCCATAATAAAAATAAAAAAAATCAAAAATCATATACATTAATAATCAGAAATGTGTCTGCTCAGTGGGGGTCACCAGAGTAGATCCAAGATGGATCTGCATGTTGATTTGGCACAAGATTTTATTGGATACCCTTCCTGATGGAACTCCAGTTTACATGGAGAATGGGCAGAGATAGTCTTGAACTGGGGACCTTCTGCTCTGCAAGAAAGCAAGGATTTCTGCTTAATGATGAGATTCTGTGTTGCCCCGGTTATTTTCATTATGCACGGTGCGGGCAGCACCCCATCCATTCATTCAGCATGCATCTCCAAACCACCCGAGCCTAGGGTCTGTCCTCAACAGCAGTACCTCAATCGGAATCAGTCACATGGAACTAACAGCACCTAAGGTATTAGTTTAATGAGAAGCAGAGAGGGTACTAATGTGGTCACCGGGAGCTACCTCTATGTTTCACTACCAAAGTCAGAATTTAGATCTAATGAGGCTGACAGCTGCTCCGGTGTTAATTACACAAATTAAAACAAGAGGAAAAAATGGTTAGACACTACAAACGTATGTTAGCCACACGAAAGGGAAAACAGATGAATCTTTAATCTAGCCTTGAAAAAATTCAGAGAATCAGATTGTTTTTTTTTTGTTTGTTTTTTTTATGAGCACGCATAATGTTCCACCAAACAGGAGCATGAGAACAGGCCCATAAGTAGAATAAATCCAAAAGGAGAATAGGTCCATAAGAGGAATGAGACCATAAGAAGAATACGTTCATAATAATAATGAGTCCATACGAAGAATGAAGAAGAATAAATCCATCAGAAGAATGAGTCCATAAGGACAATAAGTCTATTAGAAGAATAAGATGCTTAGAAGAATGAGTCCATGAGAAAAATAAACCCATACGGAGAATAGGTCCATAAGGAGTATAAGTCCATAAGAAGAATGAATCCATAAGATGAATAAGTTCATAAGGAGTATAAATCCACAAGAAGAATGAATCCATAAGGAGAATATGTCCATAGGGAGAATAAGTCCATAAGAAGAATAGGTCCATAAGGAGTATAAGTCCATAAGATGAGTAAGTCCATAAGGAGTATAAGTCCACAAGAAGAATGAATCCGTAGGGAGAATAAGTCCATAAGGAGTCTAAGTCCATAAGAATGAAGCCATAAGGAGGATATGTCCATAAGGAGTATAAGTCCATAAGAATGAAGCCATAAGGAGGATATGTCCATAAGAAGAATGAATCCATAAGAAGAATAAGTCCATAAAGAGGATATGTCCATAAGAAGAATGAATCCATAAGAAGAATAAGTCCATAAAGAGAATAAGTCCATAAGAAGAATGAATCCACAAGATGAATAAGTCCATAAGAAGAATGAATCCATAAAATGAATAAGTCCATAAGGAGTATAAGTCCATAAGAAGAATGAATCCATAAGAAGAATGAATCCATAAGAAGAATAAGTCCATAAGGAGAATGAGTGTATAAAAAGACTAAGTCTGTTAAAAGAATGAGTCCATAAAGAGAATTAGTCCATCAGAAGAATGAAGAAGAAGAGGTCCATAAGAAGAATGAGACCATCTATATATTTATAGCCAAGTAGCCTCTGTGTGTGTGTGTGTGTGTGTGTGTGTACTGTTGGGGAAAAAACAAAAATAACCTTTTCTCAAAACATAGAAAATCTCAGGTTTCCCCAGTGAGTCTGTGGGCAGTGCAAATAGAATACACAGACAAGTCATTTGAATTCAAGTTAATTGTCAGGTCCGTTGCCCTAACTGAACCTGGCACTTAAACTGTGCCTGAGATCGTATCCTGCAAAACACAGTTTCTCAAAGCACAATCACATAAAAGAGACAACATTAGACAGAGATGTCTTTTGTGGGCTTTGCGCAAAGGGCAGAAGCTTCGGAGAGAGCGTACAAACCTCAGACCAACCTTGCTTCTCCTCCAGTTCAGAAATCTGTCCAGGCGGGGCTCCCAGTCCCACACGTCAATCTGTCCGGGCGGGGCGCCCAGTCCCGCACGTCAGTCTGTCCGGGCGGGGCGCCCAGTCCCGCACGTCAGTCTGTCCGGGCGGGGCGCCCAGTCCCGCACGTCAATCTGTCCGGGCGGGGCGCCCAGTCCCGCACGTCAGTCTGTCCGGGCGGGGCGCCCAGTCCCGCACGTCAGTCTGTCCGGGCGGGGCGCCCAGTCCCGCACGTCAGTCTGTCCGGGCGGGGCGCCCAGTCCCGCACGTCCTCGGTCTGAGCACAAACATGTAACTCCATGGTAGGAAGAAGAAATAAAGCAGCCATTTTTGTTAATCCTTAATCGTCCAACGTTGTGATGGGAACTGATTTGATAATTACCCTGGGTGCAGAGGTTTGCAAGCACATACACCCCCACTTTTTGCCTTCGTGGCAAAGTGTAACTAATTACTGTAGAATAGTGTTAAAGAATCACTGTTTTCTTGTTTTCAACTCAGTGAGAACAGGTCCATTCAGTGGCGTTATTGTGTCTCTCCAGACACTTTCGAGGTTGCCTCCCCGATAACAAATAATCCAGTCATTGTTCTCCCTGTGAAAGCAAAGTTCTTTCACAGTCAAAATATGAGATCACTTACATTTTACAGAATGCAGAAGCAGCAATTAATTTTGAACAGTATAGTGATTCAACTGTTCATTATTGATCAGCATAGTTCAAACATAAATGTACAAACCATTTGATTATAAACAGAGGCAACAACAATATTATTTGCAGTACACATCTTGACCTCATGACCTTTGAACTTATCATAAAACATCATGTCAGGCATTAGTCATGACTTTATTAAAAGTGGTCAATGTCTGACATGTTTTAAACCAACATGTTACACCCTACTTAAGCACATGTTATTGATGAAAACCTTAAACCAAAACACTTTACTGATTTGAGTCTCAACAAACCTGTCAGCAGTTCAACATGTTCAATACAATTTATCATAAGCACATATTTCAATCATTAATCAAACTGTATAATATTGTATCATTTCAAAACATAAATCAGTTGAACACCCATCAAAGCATAGACATACACATTTTCATTCATTTGACATCATGATAAAACCCTTAAACACATTATGGCACAAGTATACACTCTATTCAACTTCATTTATTCAATACAATATCTAGTTCATTTAAACCAGCATGGTGTACATACTTATAAACATTTGTTACTTTTTGAAAATAATGAACACAAAACCTTTTATTCTGTTTGGTAACTTTTAGCATTGTTAGCATGCAAAGCTAATTATGAGTAAAATAGCATATATTTTCATTTATTCTTTACAATACGTGTGTGTGTGTGTGTGTGTGTGTGTGTGTGTGTGTGTGTGTGTGTGTGTGTGTGTGTAAAAGCTGACCTTTGCCATTTGGTATGTTTATGTATTTTGAGCCAAAGATTAACGCTGTGAAAATGGAAAGTTGATTGGACTAATATTTTTGGACAAATTAGTGATATTAGCTAACAGCACTGAACAATTGACATTGATAATTAAATTCTGGACTCTTATGCCATTCCAGCAGGGGGCGTTAAATCATCTATATATTAAAGACCCAAGTGGCCTCTGTGTACGTGAGTGTGTGTGTGTGCATATGTATGACTTCGATCATGGACAAACTGGGGAGAGCTGACATTTGCCGTTTGGTATGTTTATGTATTTTGAGCCAATAATGAACGCTGTGAAAATGGAAAGTCGTGGGCGGTAAGTCATGGTTCTTGGTCCAGCGAGGTATCAGCATCAATTTGACCAGCTAGCGCTTAGCTTAGGTTCATGTGTTATACATCATACGGATAAAGTGAGGAATCTTGGGGTAATTTTTGATCCTGCATTGTCTTTTGATGTCCACATTAGAGACATTATGAGGACTGCTTGCTTCCATTTGCGAAATATAGCAAAGATTCGTCCCATCCTGTCTATGGCTGATGCTGAGACTTTGATTCATGCATTTGTCTCTTCTAGATTGGACTATTGTAATGCTCTATATTCTGGTTTACCGCAATCCAGGATTAGGGGTCTTCAACTGGTTCAAAACGCTGCTGCCAGACATTTGACACAAAGCAGAAAGTTTGACCACATTATGCCCATTTTGGCGTCCCTGCACTGGCTCCCAGTCACTGCAAGATCAGATTTTAAGGTACTGTTATTAGTTTATGAGATTGTTCATGGACTTGCACCTCCCTATCTGGCTGACCTGGTAAGGCCCTACATACCAGCTCTGGCCCTGCGTTCTCAGGGTGCAGGACTTCTATCTGTTCTCAGGGTGAAAAAAAAGTCTGCCGGTCACAGAGCGTTATCCTACTGTGTCCCAGCTCTGTGGAACGATCGCCAGGCACACTTCCGGCAGTCGGATACTGTGGAGACTTTTACATCACGCTTAAAGACTCATTTGTTTTCCCTGTTTTATCATTAGTGTTATGTGTTTTTATTCTTGTATTTTTTTATGGTTTTGTCTTTTTGTGTTTTTAAATTTGTCATTCAGTTTTTTCTGTTTTTATTATGTTGTGTGAAGCACCTTGAGACGATCTCATCGTGAATTGGCGCTATATAAATTAATAAATTTGAATTTTAATCTACATATTAAAAGTGTGCATGCGTGATGTTATTTAGTAAGTTCAATGGAAGTACATAATATAATTGTAAATACATTAAAAATACATGAATGACAAAGAAAGTGAAAACACTTATTTCCATTGCTTCGCTGCAGAGAGATGGGAATTCAGAAGAAATGGCTGTGAATCAGTGAAAGAGACAGAGACTTTATTTGCCATTTGTACTCACATGCAAGGTACATTGGGTACATTGGAATTCTTTTACAGAGGGGAAAAAGACATATATTGGAAAGTGTCAGGTTCATGGCGATAAAGAACAGCAGTTAGTGCACACTTGTATTCCAACACAGTGGATATTGTACAGATAATAAAGTATAAATTGCACATGTGGATAAAACAGATATTGTACCAATGAGTGTTCCATACTGTTTGTATTTCTTCATGACTGATGGAGCTGAAGTCCAGCACATTCAGGAACTTCTAAATGTCCACATCTTTTTTTTTTTTTCAAGATGGCGCTGTTGAAGCAGCAGCCTGTTACTTCAGCTCTGCCCCCTTTTTTCCTACTTTCCCTATTTTTTATACTTTTTAATAGAGCTTATTTGTTTTTATTTGCAGTGGGTGGTACCCTGGGCAAGTATGCACATGGGAAACCCACTTTTGTTACTCTTGTGATTATTTTTATGATGGTCTCTGCACTTTTCAAGGAAGCACTGGGAAATTCCTTTGTTTCCAGCTCCGGACGTCCCATTGTTTATAGCCGGGATCAGCTGCTTGGACTAAGACTCAATGCACAGTGGGCCGGGTCCCCGCTATGCTGAGCACCTGGACTTACCGGCAGACATTCGGAAGAAACGTAGGGCTCCAGGGGCGGCCGGACGAAGCGGAGAAGGACTTATATTCCATCTGTGGTCATGGGGAATGTAAGATCTCTCCTCAACAAGACCAAGGAGCTATCAGCGCTAACCCGTCTCCAGAGGCTGTATAAGGGCTGCAGTCTCATGTGCTTCACGGAGACGTGGTTGGATGAACATGTACAGGACTCCTTAATCAACATGGACGGCTTCACGCTCATCCGTGCGGACAGGACGCTAGCGGAAAGCGAAAAAAAGAGAGGAGGGGGGCTCGCCGTTTATGTGGACGAGAGATGGTGCAGCAGGTCTCATATTCACGTGAAGGATCAGATCTGCTCCTTGGACGTGGAGCTACTCGCAGTGAGCATGAGGCTCCCTCTGCAGACACCGCCACTGCCTGTGAGCAGATTCACAGCAGAGTCACGCGGCTGCAGACGCAACACCCACACGTGCTCTTCCTCATCACCGGAGACTTTAACCATGCCTCCCTCTCCGCCACCCTCCCCACATTCACCCAGTACGTCATGTGTAAAACCAGGGACAATAGAATACTGGACCTTTTTTATGCTAATGTGGAGGACGCTTACACCTCCACCCCCCTCCCCCCGCTGGGACGTTCTGATCACAACCTCATCTATCTGCTCCCCCAATAAACACCCAGAGTGAGGAGAGAACCAATACACAAAAGGTCAGTGAAACTCTGGACTGAAGAGGCTGCTGAGGGACTGTTTCAGAACCACAGACTGGAGCAGGTTTCAAAACTCTTATGGTGAAGACATCAACGGACTGACCCAGTGTGTCACTGACAACATGAACTTCTGTATGGAGAGCACTGTGCCCACCCAGAGGGTATGGTGCTTTCCCAACAACCACCCCTGGGTGACCCCCGAGATGAAGGCCCTGATGAACCAGAAGAAGAGGGCTTTCAACTAAGGAGACAGAGAGGAGCAGTGGAAGATCCGTGCAGCAGTATGGAGGGAAGATGGAGGAGCAGCTGGCCCAGAACAACGTCCGAGACGTGTGGAGAGGCCTCAAGACCACCTCCAGATTTGCGCAGGGTACCAGCAGGACTGCAGATGGGGATTCTCGGCTCGCAGAGGAGCTAAACAGCTACGTTAACCGTTTTGGCTCCTCCACGCCTGCCCCACTGCCAGCACCCGGCCCCCCACATGTCTCCAGCAGCCAGCCCTCCAGTCCCTCTGACCCACCACCTTCTACCCCCGGTCACCTTCACCGCACCCTGGCCCTTGCCCCCCCCCCCCCCCACTGTAACTCCAACCGAGGTGAGAGGCCAGCTCCTGCGGCTGAAGCAGAGGAAAGCAGCAGGACCTGATGGGATCCCCCCGAGGCTGCTGAGGACCTGTGCAGATGAGCTCTGTGAGGTCCTCAGCCACATCTTCAACATGAGCCTCAGCTTGGGGGTGGTCCCCACCCTGTGGAAGACCTCCTGTGTGGTCCCGGTTCCCAAAACACCTCACGCCAAGGAACCGGCCCACTACAGACCAGTTGCCCTGACCTCCCACCTCATGAAGAGCATGGAACGGCTCGTCCTGTCTCACCTCCGCACCGTGGTGAGCGACACCCGGGACCCACTGCAGTTCGCCTACAGGCCCAACATTGGGGTAGATGACGCTGTCATCTACCTGCTGCAGTGGGCGCTCACCCACCTGGAGACCGGCGGGAACACTGTGAGAGTCATGCTCTTTGACTTCTCCAGCGCTTTCAACACCATCAGACTCGCGCTGCTGCGGGGGAAGCTGGAGGACGCAGGTGTGGATGGACATCTCGCCGCCTGGACCATCGACTACCTAACTGACCGCCGTACGTAGTACGTGCAGCTGTGCGGCTGTCAGTCTGAGGTGGTAAGGTGCAGCACCGGGGCCCCCCAGGGCACCGTCCTCTTGCCTTTCCTCTTCACCCTCTACACCTCGGACTTCACCTACAACACGGACAGCTGCCACCTCCAGAAGTTCTCTGATGACTCCGCCATTGTGGGTCGCGTGTCTGAGGGGAACGAACTGGAGTACCGGTCGGTCATCACAGACTTTGTGGACTGGTGTGAGCACAACCACTTGTGTCTCAACACCAGTAAGATGAAGGAGATGGTGATCAACTTCAGGAGGAAACCAGCACCTCACCCACCGGTGAACATCCAGGAAGAGGACATAAAGACTGTGGACAGTCTCAAATACCTGGGTGTTCACCTTAACAGCAAACTGGACTGGACTCACAACACCAACGCACTGTACAAAAAGGCCAGAGTTGTCCGTCTCCACCTCCTGAGGAGACTGAGATCCTTTGGAGTGAGCAGGCGTCTGCTTAAGACCTTCTATGACTCTGTTGTAGCCTCAGCTCTCCTCTATGCTGTCATCTGTTGGGCCCCAGGCAGCACAGAGCGGGAGAGAAAGAGACTGAACAAGCTGGTCAGGAACTCCAGCTCTGTCTTGGGCTGTCCACTGGACTCTCTGGAGGAGGTGGCTGAGAGGAGGGTGTTAGCCAAGTTCAAATCCATCATGGACAACTCCTCTCACCCTCTGCACCGGACTGTAGTGGAGCTGAGCAGACTGAGCAGACTCCCTGCACTAATGTCACCTTGTCACATATTGTAAAGAAGATGCTCCTATCTCCATTTCAATCCCAATCATGTTCATATATATATATATATTCTATTTCTACTTCATTTCTTATGTCTTGTACTGTTACAAGTATTATTATTATTGCTTATCCTTGCACACGCTGTTTGATGAATTTCCTCTACTTGCACCCACCCTGTGTGTTTTCTTAAGAGCTGACGTAATGTGAATTTCTCCTCTGTGAGATCAATAAAGTTTATCTATCTGTCTATCCCCTGACTGTAAAAGTCTTAAAATAATGATTAGATTTAGTTTGTCCAATTCCTCCTGGGCTCTGAAAGTGGAGGGACTGGGTATAAAAAAAAAAAGAAAAAAAAGATCATTCCTAAATGGTAAATGTGATGTTGTTGTTCTGCTGAAGAAATGAAACGCTCACTGGACGTTTGGGCCAAAAGTACAGGATGTCACAAACAGAAATTCTGTGGGTTTTTTTTTTTTGTTTTGTTTTTTTTTCTCCATAGGTGTCAGCCTGACTCCAGACAGGGCAAAGAGAATGCAGGTTCATAACCACAACTCCACCAGGTGATTTCACTGATTAACAGCAGACGGGACAAGTTCATCAATGAAGTCACCTACAGAGGAACCTGCACCC
Source organism: Thalassophryne amazonica (assembly GCF_902500255.1). Lineage (NCBI taxonomy): Eukaryota > Metazoa > Chordata > Actinopteri > Batrachoidiformes > Batrachoididae > Thalassophryne > Thalassophryne amazonica. Next base: position 142,811,996 of record NC_047105.1, on the reverse strand, counting down.
TCTTTGCCCCGTCTGGAGTCAGGCTGACACCTGTGTTTTTGGAATTATTCAAAAATATTAACATGTACATGAGTTCACAATGTTGTGTAATGATGAGGTGATGAACAGCATTACAGTGTGAAAGCTGATATGGGGGGGTGCAGCATGAAAAAATTGTACCTGATCTGAAAACACCCAAATGCATCTTGTTTGTGCCCGTAAGCAAATGTCACACTCAAATTACATGTCATGTAAACAGCAAAGTGGAGTTTGGACACGTCCATAAAGTATTAAAGATTGTCAAGATAGGGCCCTGAGAGTTTTTGGTCAGAGTGTATATAAATAGATCATAGAACAAAGCACCTTCTGTCTCAGGCCACAGTTGTCAGTTCAGTGTTAGAACAGTAACGTTTCCTCTGAATTTGTCTTCTGACTTCGTCCATAAGAACCAACCCGGGGACAGTCTCTGTCCTTAATGTCTCATGAAGTTTCTGTATTTTAAGTTCTGGAAAATTTTAGTTTGTTGCATTGACAAAATAAAACATTTATAGATGAAAGAAAGGTTCTTCTTGTGAAAAACACATAAAGAAATATAACATTGATTTTTTTTTTTTTTTTTTTTTTTAATGTAAAATCCAATCCAATGTCATGCAGTGACAACACAGACAGAAGAAATGGTCCTCAGTGGGTTTTTGTGTGGGTGTGGGTCAGGGAAAAAACACGTGTGTGTGTGTGTGTGTGTGTGTTGTCGGGTCTGGTGTCAGTAGGCTCAAACAGTAGACACGTGGATCCACTGAGCCGTGCACAGCGGGTGTGTCACATGCTCTGAGGTGACGCGGTGGCCTGCCGACGTCTCCGCCCTGCAGAACACACGGTCAGAGCGAGTCCATCCTGGCAGCCTCGCTGACAACAACACGGCTTTGGTGGCCGCGGCCACGCTGTACCAGCGAGCGGGTCGCTGTGATCAGCCACATCATGGCGACACTTGATACTTGGACTCCCCCACTGGGGGCAGTAACGCTCCCTCAGTCACAGGACCATGGTCTTGGATTTGGAGGTGCTGGTCGTCAAACGTGCCCAGTGCACACCGGAGGACTCTGTCGGACCTCTGGTGTGCACTGTACCATCATTCTGTCGTGTCTGCAGCAGTGCCCAGTTTGTTAGACTTGTTTTTCATTGAGGATTCTGTTGAAGTCTCTCAGACTGCTGTTGGATCAGTGTTCAAATTAAATCTGACAAAACTTCAAGACCTCGTTCTCAGGGATCTGTCTGGATCAGTGGGGAGACCAGCACATGCTCCTGGTCCTGACTTGCCCTTCACTTCACTTCACATCCACTGTGGTGGTTCAGAGGAAAAACCACAAACATGACAGACGTCAGGTGCAGTTTGCCAGAAGGCACATGGGAGATTCAGACTGAGATTTGATGTTTTTTTTTTGTTTTTTTTTGTAGTTGTATGAAAATCCTTCTTTTTCACTCCATCGCGAACATTTCAGACATTTTCATGAAGAGGAGCCTGATTTTATTTATGTATTTATTTTTGTTAAGAGCGTGACGATGACCAGACGTTTTCTCGTCGCTGTGATAACGTGTGTCCAGCTTCCTGCACGTTTCTGTCAATAAGAACTGTAAATCAAACCTCTGGCTGGGATGGAACCCAGACACACTGCAGAGAACTTTGCACACTGTGTAGGTTTGAGTTGCTGCAGCAGAGTGCAGACCAGCAGGACGGCTTCGGACAGGAAGGGAACCCTCAGCTTCTAAATTTATCTCTCAGCAGCCTAACTCGATGTCAGCTGGCCTCCTATCAGGGCCGAGGGAGGACAGCGAGTGTCCCTGTTTCCTCTGACTGAATCATTATGTAAAATAGGAACTGATGTCACTGTCCTCATCCTCTGCAGAGGTGTGAGGGTGTGTTTCTGATGAACAGCTAAAACTCACAAAGACATCAGTGCCATAAACTCCCACCGGCTCAGTGGCGACTGTTTTTAAAACAGCAGCTTTTTCATCACGTTACTTGCTGTCAGTTTTTTTTTTTTTTTTTTTTTACACGTTTAGGAGTCAAAATGACTCCATGGAAAAACAAGGCAGAGGAAATGTGACCCAACCTGGAGGAAGCCTGGAGTCTGGAGCCAGGCCCGGTGTCGTGGTCTGAGTTTGCGCCGGTCTCATTTTGACAAGCGCATGCGCAGGTCAACTTCCGGGAGGTCTAGATTTACCATTTCTTGCGGCGATCTTCAACCGAGCAGATGTATTTTGAAATAACTGCATTTTCCACACACTTTTGATTCAGAAAACTTGAAGTGGGACATAAATTCAGACTTGCAGGCTGGAAATTTCAGACTAGCTAGGTAACTAGTAACCAGAATTATAATGGTTAAATCAATAAGCATCAATAGAAAGTGACAGAATTTACTTGTGGTTCCAATTAAAAAAAATTATATAATATATTTGCTTGGCAAATTTGGACCAGGGTCAATAACACACAAGTCTCAATATACCAAGATGGTAAAATCAGACTGGTGGTAAGTTCAGACTGTGGCTGCTACAGTCTAATTTTACCTGGTAAATTCAGACTGGTGGTAATCTCAGACCGTGACACCGGACGGGGGGCCCGTCAGCGAGCCCCCTGGTGGCCAGGTTTACTACAGACCCGACCAGGCACAGCCCAAAAAGCCAACGTGGACCTTCCATCCCCACCCTGTGGGCTCACCACTGTGACTGATCGACCATTGCAACAGAACAAACAAAAAATCAAAAATCATGTACATTAATAATCAGAATTGTATCTGCTCAGGGTGTGTGTCCACCCCCCCCCCCCCCCCCCCACCCACCCCCACTTGGGATCACCAGAGTAGATCGAAGATGGATCTGCATGTTGATTTGGCACAAGATTTTGCTGGATGCCCTTCCTGATGGAACTCCAATTTACATGGAGAATGGGCAGAGATAGTCTGCTCTGAAAACAAGCACATAAACTGCTTGACCAGCATATTTAATACTACTTTGACTACTACTACTAATGATAATATAGGTCTTTCTCAGGAATCAAAGCATGAAACAAAATAAACTCCAATCATAAAAGTACACTACAGCAATGTACTAAAGTCCCAAATTAAAATGTTGGGGGAATTTTTTCAATTTACACAAACTTTCAGTCACTTTAGCAGGTCGACCACTTTTAACTCTCCTCTCCTCATTTGCAAAATAAGTTTAAATTTCCTTATTTCCTTCCCAGCATCCTCGTGCAGCTCAGAGGAAGCCACCACGTGATCTACGATGTCGCTGCTAATTGTAACTCATAGTGTCTGATCGTTTGAATTTCAACTCACGTGGCTCGAGATTCAAATTTTTTCCAGACACGTGAATTTTGATCATATTGGCATTATCATATTTGAATCCCTTTTTTAAATGCTAAGGAATAAAATAATAGTGGTGCCAAAGAGAGTTTCACCTGCAGAAAAAAAATGTGCAATTTATAGTCCAGTGGGACTGATAGCCATGAAACACGGTTCATAAAGCACATAAACTCAGGGCTGAAAGAGGGAGAGAGATTTCTGAGGAAACAGATCGAAGATGTGACTTCGTAAGTCTGGATCTGTGATGGTGCAGGTGAATCACCGATGTCCTCCCACATGTGGAGACACCTATAGGAACCATGTAGACATACATACTCTAAAGTTATTTTGCATACACAGAGAGACAGACTGTAGGTTACGAGCACATTTGTTAAACGTTTCACTCCTACAACCACTTACGAGGGCTGACTGAGAGGTTTTGAACCTCACCCAGAAAGAGTAGGGTGTGGTTCTCTATCTTTTGCATTTTGAGGAACCATAATTTCTCAAGAATGTATGAAGCTTTGACTCACTGGGTGCAATGTTGAGAAACACTTCTCTGACTTACAAACATCAAACCGTAATAATAAAAAGCCGTCAGTATAAATGTAGGCCACTCGTTTACATGTTATGAAATGTTATTAGATATGCAGAGTGAAAAAATGAAACAAAAGCCGGAGCATTCTCAGCCAGTCTGTGCGACTCCCACGGCGTGAGCAACCTCTCCAAGTCCGCGCTCAGCAGACAAGAGCCAAAATAATGAAGAAGGTTCGACTGTGTGGTTTCACATGAGGCCTCTGTTTTCAGGATTGGCCTCTCTGGGGTCTATTTGTGCCTTCATACGAACACGTCAGCGCCGGGCGCCGCTCCAGTGATCAGACTGGAGCAGACAGGTGGAGATACGTAAGCACCTGATGACACGGCCTCCACATGTATGACATGAAACACAGTCCTAAAATTACATGCTGTCAGCACTGCAAAGCGTCTGAGTCCCGCACGCAGCAATTACCATTAACCGGCAGCTTTTCTTCCCGGGAGCTCGTTGCTAATCCTCTGTAATTGAAGTGTCGAAATGTCTTAGTGCCCCCACTCTGCTAACACGGGCTTCAAACCTGACACAACAGGGTTACATCAGAGCTGTGACACCCCCGCCCGGCCCCCACCGGGCTGACGGTAACCAGAGAGAGTTGGCGTAATATTTGTGCTCAATATTGATTCTGACTTTGTTAGAGTTCATTACGTGAACATCATCAGAGTTTGATTTTTAAATAGGTTCCATCTGCTATGTGGTTATGGTTATGTTATGGTTAGGTTATGTCTGCTAATGGGAGTCCACCGTCCATCGCTAATCAATGCTGGCTCAGTCCTTTCAGGACAGCTGGGTCACTTTGACTTTTTACATTCCAGCTCTTTTTCCACATCCTGAAATAGAAACCGTTATAACCCAGCAGATATAACGCCGCCATTTCAACACCCAGACAGACAAACACTGATACCTGCAGCCACTTAGAGTCTCCAGTTCACCAAAAACCTGCATGTCTCTGGATGTGGGAGGAGCCCTGCATGCAAGACCCAGCACAGTGCAGCCACGCCCACATTTCAAAGAGTAAGGCACACTGGGAAAATGGTAAATATTCACATTCAATAACAATAGAATATTTGAACTCATTTCCCTAAAATGATCCATTTTCTGACTTTGACCTCTGACCTCAGGATCTTAACCAAAATCAAATCACATCTTCTCATTCATGCCAAGATTGATCAAAATCAAATCTGGCGTTAAGATGTCTTGCTAACAAACAACCCCAATTCCAATGAAGTTGGGATGTTGTTCGTTCATTCATTCATTTATTCATCTTCTACCGCTTAGTCCATTTAAGGGTCGCAGGGGCTGGAGCCAATCCCAGCAGCCACAGAGCACGAGGCAGGGTACACCCAGGACAGAATGCCAGTCTGTCGCAGGGCCACAAACAAACAAACACAGACCCACCTATGGACAATTTAAAGATTCCAGTCCACCTAACCCGCATGTCTTTGGATGTGGGAGGAAACCGGGCACTCGAAGGAAACCCACACAAACACGGGAAGAACATGCAACCTCCACACAGAAAGGCCACAGGAATTGAAGCCACGACCTTCTCGCTGTGAGGCAACAGTGCTATCCACTAAGCCACCGTGCTGCCCTGTTGGGATGTTGTGTGAAATGTAAAAAACAAACAGAATACATCCATCCATCCATTTTCTTCCGCTTTATCCGGAGTCGGGTCGCGGGGGCAGCAGCTCAAGCAAAGCCGCCCAGACCTCCCGATCCACACATACCTCCCCCAGCTCCTCCGGGGGAACCCCAAGGCGTTCCCAAGCCAGCCGAGAGATGTAGTCCCTCCAGCATGTCCTGGGTCTTCCCCGGGGCCTCCTCCCAATGGGACGTGCCCGGAACACCTCTCCAGCGAGGCGTCCAGGGGACATCCGGAAAAGATGCCAGAGCCACCTCAACTGACTCCTTTCGACGTGGAGGAGCAGCGGCTCGACTCCGAGCTCCTCACCCTATCTCTAGCCACCCTGCGGAGGAAACTCATCTCCGGCCGCTTGTACTCGCGATCTCATTCTTTCGGTCATGAGCCAAATCTCATGACCATAGGTGAGGATCGGAACGTAGATCGATCGGTAAATCGAGAGCTTTGCCCCCCTACTCAGCTCTCTCTTCACCACGACGGTCCGATACAGCGACCGCATCACTGCAGATGCTGCACCAATCCATCTATCGATCTCACGCTCCATCCGTCCCTCACTCGTGAACAAGACCCCGAGATACTTAAACTCCTCCACTTGAGGCAAGGACACTCCACCGACCTGAAGAGGGCAAAGCACCTTTTTCCGGTTGAGAACTACGGCCTCGGATTTGGAGGTGCTGATTTTCATCCCGGATGCTTCACACTCGGCTGCACGCTGAAGGTCCTGATTTGACGAAGCCAACAGAACCACATCGTCCGCAAACAGCAGAGACGAGATTCTGTGGTTCCCAAACCAGACCCCCTCTACACCCTGGCTGCGCCTAGAAATTCTGTCCATAAAAATAATGAACAGAACCGGTGACAAAGGGCAGCCCTGGCGGAGGCCAACGTGCACTGGAAACAGGTTTGACTTACTACCGGCAATGCGAACCAAGCTCCTGCTGCGGTCGTACAGGGACCGGATAGCCCTTGGCAAAGGGCCCCGGACCCCGTACGCCCGGAGCACCCCCCACAGGGTGCCCCGAGGGACACGGTCGAACGCCTTCTCCAGATCCACAAAACACATGTGGACTGGTTGGGCGAACTCCCATGAACCCTCGAGCACCCGATGGAGCGTGTAGAGCTGGTCCAGTGTGCCGTGACCAGGACGAAAACCACACTGCTCCTCCTGAATCCGAGGTTCGACCATCGGTCGAATTCTCCTCTCCAGTACTCTGGAATAGACCTTACCGGGGAGGCTGAGGAGTGTGATCCTCCTATAGTTGGAACACACCCTCCGGTCTCCCTTCTTAAACAGAGGGACCACCACCCCAGTCTGCCAATCCAGAGGCACTGTCCCCGATCGCCACGCGATGTTGCAGAGGCGTGTCAGCCAAGACAGTCCCACAACATCCAGAGACTTAAGGTACTCAGGACGGACTTCATCCACCCCAGGAGCCTTGCCACCGAGGAGCTTTCTAACCACCTCGGTGACTTCGGCCTGGGTAATGGATGAGTCTGCCTCTGAGTCCCCAGTCTCTGCTTCCTCTTCGGAAGACGTGACGATGGGATTGAGGAGATCCTCGAAGTATTCCTTCCACCGCCCGACAACATCCCCAGTCAGGGTCAACAGCTCCCCACCCGCACCGTAAACAGTGCTGGTGGAGAGCTGCTTCCGCCTCCTGAGGTGCCGGACGGTTTGCCAGAATCTCTTCGAGGCTGACCGATAGTCCTCCTCCATGGCCTCCCTGAACTCCTCCCAGACCCGAGTTTTTGCCTCTGTGACCACACGGGCTGCGGCACGCTTGGCCTGCCTGTCAGCTGCCTCTGAATACAATGATTTCCAAATCCTCTTCAACCTACATTCAATTGAATACACCACAAAGACAAGATATTTAATGTTCAAACTGATAAACTTTATTGTTTTTGTGCAAATATTTGCTCATTTTGAAATGGATGCCTGCAACACATTCTGGACGTGTTACAGTAGTAAAAGAGTGCAGGTACTAGACTGGCCTGCCTGCAGTCCAGACCTGTCGCCCATTGAGAATGTGTGGCACACTATGAAGCACAAAATACGACAACAGAGACCCCGGACTGTTGAACAACTGAAGTCGTACATCAAGCAAGAATGGGAAAGAATTCCACCTACAAAGCTTCAACAATTATTGTCCTCAGTTCCTAAACACTTATTGACTGTTGTTAGAAGGAAAGGTGATGTAACACAGTGGTAAACATACCACTGTCCCAGCTTTTTTGAAACGTGTTGCAGGCATCCATTTCAAAATGAGCAAATATTTGCACAAAAACAATAAAGTTTATCAATTTGAAAATTAAATATCTTGTCTTTGTGGTGTATTCAATTAAATATAGTTTGAAGAGGATTTGAAAATCATTGTATTCTGTTTTTATTTACATTTTACACAACGTCCCAACTTCATTGGAATTGGGGTTGTACATGCAAATATAATTATGTAGAAACCAAGGCAATGACAAGTGTGCACGTGAACAACGTCGCTGTTAAAAAGATTTACAAAAATATATATAAAAAAAAACCCAGACAAAAACAAACAGACTAAAAACACAGTTTGTTGGATTTTACATGAATGAATATGTTCTATTGGTTATAACTGAGATAAATACAAGTCACATTTCTTCTTTTAGTGCAGCAAAGAAAAAAGGGAAAAGCACTAATACAAAAAGCAAAACAGAACCGATGTCACTGCGTGTTTGTACTTAAATGGCCACTAAAATACGAGGTCTGTTAGAAAAGTATCCGACCTTTTTATTTTTTTCAAAAACCATATGGATTTGAATTACGTGTGATTGCATCAGCCAAGCTTGAACCTTCGTGTGCATGCGTGAGTTTTTTCACGCCTGTCGGTTGCATCATTCGCCTGTGAGCAGGCTTTGAGTGAGCACTGGTCCACCCCTCTCCTCGTGAAGGAAATGTCTGAATGATTTGGAGCTTTGCCGCATCAATTTTTTCCTGAAACTGTGACAGACCTCCAGGTGGACACCATTCGGAAAATTAATATGGCTTTCAGGGACCATTTTATGGGGATTACACAGATTAAGGAGTGCTCCAGCCGGTTTAAAGACCGCCCACAGCGTCTGAGAGCGCGCCGCGCTCCGAGCACCGATCGACAGGCTCAAACCCCGCTGAAACAACCAGATCATTTCCAACCTGAAGGCTTTGTTGATCCGGGACGTCATCTAACTTTCACAAAAAGGCAGAAGGCGTGGATATAAAATCGTCCCTGAAAGCCATATTAATTTTCTGAATGGTGTCCACCTGGAGGTCTCTCACAGTTTCAGGAAAAAACTGATGCAGCAAAGCTCCAAATCATTCCGCCATTTCGTTAACGACGAGAGGGGTGGACCAGTGCTCACTCAAAGCCTGCTCACAGGTGAATGACGCAACCGACAGGCGTGAAAAAACTCACTTATGCGCGCGACGGTTCAAGGTTGGCTGATGCAATCACACGTGACTCAAATCCATATAGTTTTTGAAAAAAATAAAAAGGTCCGATACTTTTCTAACAGACCTCGTAAATCCAGCTGAGGACTCAGTGTGCTGAAGGTAACTGACAATACGTGTTTCATAAGTTACCTGAGCTGGAACCTGCATTTTCAGAATACTGATCAATTTAGGATTTGACCAAACATTAGTAGAAACTTACAACTTCCTGCTTCTTGTCTGTTTAAGTGCCTTGGGGCAACTGTTTGTTGTGATTTGGCGCTATATAAATAAAATTGATTTGATTTGTGATCAAGCACATTAATAACTAATGAAGTCACAGCAATCACATCACCTCTGTGACAGAATGAATTTATCACCCACCCCCATCCTGTTAATTATACAGTCAGGTGACTCTGGAGGGCGCTATGGCAACTAATGTTTGGTCAAATCCCAAATTGACAAATATTCTGAAAATGCAAGTTCCAACACTTTTAAATCTAAAAATCCAGTTTTTGTAACCTGACTACCTCTGAGGTGACCTATAAGACAACTTACGGAGATACGAGGAAGCTAACTAGCGATACAGGCGCATCACCAGGATGAACATTTTACTGAAACAAATCGATTGAACTTTGCTTCAGTCCAGCAGTCGGAAGGCCACATGGCGAGTACTGAACAGTATTGCCACATTTTTTGCTATGTTAGATCAGCGCGACAACACAGTGGCAATGTATGATACTGACTGATTTAAAAGGTCTTAGTCCACAACTTGACAGGTTCCCCGGCTGGTTCTGTCCACTCGCACAGAAAGTCTCTGAGACATTCACAATCTGAAACGGACTCTGAGCTCTTCCCGTGCCACTGGGAGCACAGCGATGAGTCGCGGGTGACTCGCTGAGCTTTGCTGCAGCATGTGTGTTGTTCATCAGTGGACATTTGTTTGTCTCTCTGCCCTCATGTCTGTGACCGAGACACGAGACATTCAAGTCCAAACTTAAACCGGCCTCAGGTTTACTTTGCGTCTCTAATTGTTCCTGGCACAAAGAACCCAAACGTTCCCTCAGGCCGCCCGGGGCTCAGACGCCACATCCAGCCGGGGCACTTCTGTGCTCAGGCTCAGTCACTGAGGCGAAAAAGTGCCGGATTAGGACACGCCACAGTGAGCAGGAGGAGGCCACGCCCCCAGCCCCTGGCGCCTGAGTCAGCCCGGCCTGACATTCCCATCATCCCTGCATTTCCAGGCAGCTCATTGCTTTGACATGCTAAGAGTCCTACAACAACTGAGGAACTTTTACTGAATCCCTGAAGAGTACAGCTGGAGTCCAAACTGCCACTGGAGGCTGTGACTGACGGCCGGTTAGGACCAAACAGAACCGGGCTGACTCAGCCTTTCTTTCGTGACACTGAGGTGGTTTTTGGTGTTCTGTTTCATCCACAGCACCTTCAGGTCCATCTCTTTGTGTTTGTTGATGTGCGGCTGGACTCACGTTGATTCAGGATTTGGATCATGGTGGGCATGATCTCTGCAGACCTCACATCCTGTGAGTGCCGCGCTCCATTTAGCACATTGATTCCAATACTGGCCCGTCTGTGGCCCCGTTTCCTAAGTCCTCAGTGGCCCCAGTGGTCTCAGCTGAATCCAGACAGGACAGCAGCCTGTGTCCATGTGTTTTCTTCATTCTCACAACATTTAGGGGCTTGAAGTGTGTTTGTTTGTTTTGTGGTAGGGGCATGGTGTGCATGTCCTTGACCTTCTTCAGCCACTGGGGTCCTCACCACTGAGGCACCTGTGTACTGGACCACGGACAGAGAAACGCACCGCGGGGCTAAAATGTCAACGCTGCCTCACAGTGTGAGAGATACTCCTGGCCTTAGGCTCTCTAAGAAGTGGAACCTGGGGGACCTGTGACCGTTGCTTTTTTTTTTTTTTTTTTTTTTTTTTTTTTTTTTTTTTTAGGAACTGAACTCTCTGTACACTATATTGAACCCACTTCATGGGTCCACAGTCTTTACCACTTGATTGTTTGGTCTCACTTGGTCACAATGACCGCTGGGCTTTATAAGAAGCTGGATGCTTCTCTTGTATGTTCTTTGTACTTTGGCTATTTGTAATTTGTTATTGGTAGTATGGTAAAAGCAGATGCCTCCCCCCCCCCCCCGAGTCTGGTCTGTTTCCAGTCTCTTCCTATAATCAAAAAACAGCTGAGAGAGGTTTTTCTTCCCGCTGTTGCCAGTGTGCTTGCTCAGTTAGATTTTACTCGTGTGTAGCACCTTGAGGCAACTTGTAATGTGATTTGACACTATATAAATAAACTGAGTCAGATTAAATTGACTTGTTTGACACACAGGCAGCATAGTGGTTTAGTGGTTAGCACTGTTGCCTCACAGCAAGAAGGTGATGGGATCGATTCCCACCTGTGGCCTTTCTGTGTGGAGTTTGCATGTTCTCTCCATGTTTATGTGGGTTCCCTCTGGGTGCTCCGGCTTCCTCCCACATCCAAATTGTCTATAGTTGTGCATGCAGGTGTGAATGTGTTTGTCTGTCTATATGTGACCTTGTAACAGACTGGCGTCCTGCCCAGTGACTGCTGGGATAGGCTTCTCGAGTGCTGCAATCAGGGCATCTATTGATTCACATCACAGCATTATCCACAAAGTCCGTCAGTATACCTTTACTCACCAACAAAAGTTGGTGGTTTCCAGAATCTGACCCAACATCTGGTCCATGCAAGCACTGACCAGTGTACACACCCCTGAGGAACACCAGAATTCACTGGGAAAAACTCAGAATCTCTGTCTCCTTTCAGCACTCACAGTATCTGTGTGAAGGCTGGCTAGAGGCAGAATGAGCCCAAATGCCGTCCGAATGAAAATTCGACTTAGACTCCGGCAACATCGAGCCGCATTCAAAAGCCTCAGACAGCTGTCTGTAGTTCACACAGTCGGGCACAGTCGTCCGGACTCTCCTCCTGTGTGTGTGTGTGTGTGTGTGTGTGTGTGTGTGTGTGTGTGTGTATATATATGAAAACTTGCAACAGTAGATGAAATACTTATTTGCCTCACTGTATAAATGTTGTCATGACATTATGATATACGAGTATTTAAAATAATCTCAGCTGATGTGTTCATATAAATGTTGATCTGAATACAAAATATGTAAGTGTGAAAAACAGAGGGTGTGAAAAACAATGACAGGGCATGGAAACGAGAGAGAGGGTGTAAGAAAGAGAGGGTGTGAAAAACACAGAGATGGTGGGAAAACAGAAAGAGGGCTGGAAAACAGAGAGGGCGTGAAAAACAGAGGGTGTGAAAAACGATGAGAGGGCATGGAAATGAGAGAGGGTGTGAAAAACAGAGATGGTGGGAAAACAGGGCTGGAAAACAATGAGAGGGTGTGAAAACAATGAGAGGGTGTGAAAAACACAGGGCGTGTAAAACAGAGGGCGTGTAAAACAGTGAGAGGGCATGGAAATGAGTGAGAGGGTGTGGAAAAGAGCAAGAAGGTGTGGAAAAGAGCGAACATGTTCTGTGTTTCCTTATTCTACAAATACAATATGTTTAGCTTCTTGACATTTGCATTAACAAATGTCACTCTATCAAATTAATGCCAGAATTTATATTCACTAATACAATACTAGAAATAAATGTTGCCTTGTAATGTTAATTTCAGCGTTCTGTAACTTCCTGAACCTCAATAGCTAAGAAGTCATTACAAAGCTGCAGGAGACCACCTGGACAAAATCAAACTCTGCAGACATGCTGCTGCTGCAATTAATTCTGTGCCTGTCACTTTAAATGAGAGGACCTGCTGCACAGGGCCTCTGTGGACGTGTCCCACAGAGAATGTCCAGATGTTCACTTGTAGCATTTAAAACATACAAGACACAGAATTTTGAAGGATTTCAATCATGTCACACATGAAACCCAAACTATCTATCAATGCAAAGTGCAGGAAAAACAACATATGACCCCTGACCTATGTACAATTTGTACATGTTCAATAGAGCTCCTCTATCAATCAGTCAGTCTTTAATAGTATTTACGTTGTACGTGGTTAGTGCGCTTGGTTTCAGTATGGAAGGTTCCGGGTCCAAACCCCACCCATGCCACATTTCTAATGTGGATTTGTGTCAGGAAGGACATCTGGCATAAAACGTGTGCCAAATCAACATGCAGATCCACCTAGAATCTGCTGTGGCGCCCCCGAGTGCAAAGAAGGGAGCAGCCGAAGGGTCTTACTGTTACTTTTAACGGCATGTGCAGGTGCGTGTGTGCGTACATGAGCTTTTAACAAGAGCAGAAGTTAGCGTGCATGCTGACGTCCACAAAATGCCTTGTAAATCACAGAATGTGACTTTTTAACCTCTTAAAATAGGTCCAAGGTTAGTCTTCTTTGAACTTGTCTGAGGTCTGTCCCCCAAGAATGTTGTGATCAGGGCTGTGAGCTGTGATCAGAATGTAGAACAAGGAACAACACGTGTTTTCTTTCATGTGGACATTGTTATCAAACTGCACACTGTGTGTGTGTGTGTGTGTGTGTGTGTGTGTGTGTGTGTGTGTGTGTGTGTGTCAGAGAAATGCGTGGGGGAACCTCCTGTGTGGTCAGATCAGTGCAGCCTTGTCCTTGGCCCCGCCCCCTCACTCAGCTGTCAGCCCCGCCCCCTCGCTCAGCTGTCACTCCGCTGTGGAGCGGACGCTGTGCTGCTCTCAGATCAGCTCACCGAGCGCTCAGCATCACCAGCAGCTTCTGTCCAAACTTGGCTCCTCGGTGAATTCGCTGTTGTTCGCTTTAAGGGCTTTTGTTCTGATGTGGAGCCCAGAATGTTGTGACTATGGAATCAGTGCGGCTGGGAGGCGCTGCGTGCACACTGGTTGTGCGCTCAGTGTGCTGAGGAGTCCCACACAGGAGGACTAACATGGTCCAGAACCAAATCCTGGTGTTTTTCCGCAGGAGACTGAGCCAGAGGCCGGCGGTGGAGGAGCTGGAGAGCCGGAACATCCTGAAACGTGAGTCCATCAGCTTCGCCTTCACTCATTCATTCTGCATGTGTTCACACGTTTCTTTGTTCCACGCTTTCAGCAGGGACTTTATAAAAGTTTGTACTGTTTGTTCATCATGATTCATCTTATTTTTATGTCACAATTTGGTCTTTTCATTTCCAGATCAAATTTATTATTATTATTATCGTCTGTTTTGAGGACAAACGTTTGTTAATGATTCATTGAAATGAACTCTCAGGATATTTGGTGCAAATCTTGTCTGTGAAACTAAGTGGCTGCAAAAGTGATCATGTTTTTTTTTAATTTGTGACAATCACCACATTATAATGTGGTTAATTTGTCAATGAAAAGTTCCAAATATAGTTTTGGTTCCAGCTTCTTACGAATTGTTTTTGGAGGAGTTTATGTTTTAGCCTCTGTTTGTCTGTTTGTGAACAGCCTGGAGCCCAGACTTTTTTCATATATCATTATGAAATTCATACTGAAGATTCATATCCTGTCAGTCAGGAAAAATCTTGGAAAATTTGAAAAATTCCTCTTTTTAACATTGAATGAATTTTCAAAAATTTATATCTCCATCAAAAAAGATAAAAAAATTTGTTATGTAGGATGGTATCCTTTAGCGACTGACAAAGTTTGATCCAGATCTGATCCAGATTACAGATTTTGTGCCCATTTAAATATGACATTGAAAACCCCATTTAACGTATATTTTACATTATATCTTAATCAAACTTGTCCCAATCACTCTTATATTTGAAAGTGAGGTGCAGACTGGACCTCACTATCACCTGACAAGGTTTAATCAGGATCTGATCCAAATTGTGGATTTGAATTTCATTTTGAAAAGCCCATTTGGTGCACATTTTGCATTAATATCTTAATCAAAAGTGCCTCACTCTCATTTTTTTCTGTCCTGGATTTACCTACACCACCAAAACTGGATGGAGATTCCAATTTTATGCGTGTTTGTTTTCCAGTTATCAGCTGGAATCCAAGTGCAAAAAATTATTTGAAAAAGAATTCAGAAAAGAAAAAAAAAAAATCTGACACTACCACAGAAAACACTCAAGTTCATGAACTAAACACATCCTCCTGACAGCTGATCACATCTAATTTATCTTTTGAAAAGACACTTCTAACAGGACTTTGACCTTGAAATTTTTTTCCCAGGTAAAATTTTGTGGAATTGGAAACTTGTGTTGGTGGAGATTTGCGCTCTACAGGCGCAGTGCTCTAATTTTTTTATTCTATTTCTCCATAAATCAATCATTTGTTTGTTGTTTGCCTGTTTTTGGACGTTTTGTGGGACAAAACCAATTCATTTGAAACGGTCACTTCAGGACACTATGACGGCCATTTTTGCACTTTTTTTATATTCTTGAGGAAATGATTAAATATAATGATAAAGTCGATTCTGGAATTCCTGGCCGTGTTGAAGTGTTAGTTGACTTAAGCGATACACTTCTGGACGTAAATAAATCCGTTCTCCGGTGACTTATAACGGATGATCGCTGATGATAATGAAAATAAAACCCTCACCTCTGAAACCACCAGAGAATTAAACACAGTTCAGTTCATATTGACACCAGTAGTGTGTGTATACTTTAAAGCAGCTGTATTTGAGTTATGGTCAGGAGACAAACACTGCTGTTTCAGAATCAAACTACTTCCATTAAAATTTGGACATGCTAATTAGTGCGTTGCTTTGATGTCACTAGCATCATTTGATCTTAAATCTTAAAAGGATTCTTAGGCATTTGAAGGTGTTACATTTTCCCCGTGCCGCTCTGTGCGTGCCTGATCCCGTTAAATCTCTGCAGAGAAGCAGAGTCGTTCCTGATTCATACGTGGAGCAGGTTTCTCCCCGCAGACCTGGAGCATCATGAAGGATGTCTGGAATAAAAGGTGTTAAATCCCAGTGCGCATCTCTACCAGCTCTGCTGAGACGACCCCGAGCAGCCGGACAGCTGAGAGCTAAAAAACACAAACCCCGTCTGTGTTTACACCCGCCGTCAGTTTGTCAGCAGAGAGACTCAACAGCCCGTCCCTCAGGTTCACAGGAACCAGGTCAGCTTTAAGATGGAAGAGCGTGAAGTCATTTTGTAAGTTGAGACGTGCACTCGATCAAGTGTCTGGTTGTTCAGGCGAGAATGACACGCTGACATGAACTGAAGTGACCTCTGTGGCCAAACATCAGCATGATGATGTCAAATAACACGGGCCACATGTGAGGCTTCAGCAGCTGTTCATCTGTGTCAGACAGGCGCCATCAGCACACGCAGCTGCACGGAAACGCCTCCTGACGACAGGCAATACTCTGGGACACGCCTCCTGACGACAGGCAACACTCTGGGACACGCCTCCTGACGACAGGCAACACTCTGGGACACGCCTCCTGACGACAGGCAACACTCTGGGACACGCCTCCTGACGACAGGCAACACTCTCTTCAGCCTGTTGTCAAAATGTAAATAACTGAGTCATGAGTTCCATTCATCCAAAGAATGGAGGCACAAATTTACTCTTATATCCTGGTCAACAGCCCCGCTGATGTTTGGTTTAAAATGTAGAATCATCGATTGTGGTTTCTTGTTGCACTTAATAAGTGCAAATCCAGTGGTGGACACAGCTAACCAAGTTAGCTTCAATAATAGTTAATCCGCTAACTGAAAATGTATCTTTTATAAAGCTAAACTGATAAACCCCTCAAAAATTTAGCAGAAGTTACAGAAAAAAGCTAATCTGATAACCTCAGTATTGATTTCAGTACACTAGCAGCTACTGACACAACAATGAACCAGCGTAACAACAAACCTTTCTCTCGGCAAAAGAGACCTTGTGACTGAGGCGGACGAGTTAAAATAAAGACAATTTCTCTTTACACCATAATGACTCGCTGGCATATCATGCAAGTCATCAACAGACATACCGTTTTAATTTATGGTTAAAATTTTAACCAAACTAATTCCAGACAAGTTATTTAAATTTCTCTTTGTATAGTGTGCTGAAAACTCTTGTGAATATATTCTCTGGGTTTGTAGATGTTGTTACTGTGTTTGTTTTATGTAAACATCCCAGAAGCTCAGGTTCAGTCAAAGTTTTCAGGGTCTCTATTGGCCAGTAGGTGGCAGTGTTCATGGCAGTATTGGCCATATCCCATAATCCTTTGCACACCAGAGAGTTGCTGCAGCCTTTTATTAACGCGATGAAAAGCATAAAAAATTACAATTGTCGTCATGTGGATTCTCTGTGCTGTTTACACTGCAGCAACTCTCTGCCATGCAAAGGATTATGGGATATCTCAGAGCGAACACTGCCATCTAATAGCCAGTAGATGGCAGTAGAGACCCTGATAAATTGCTAAAACAAATATTCCAAATAATCCGTGTCTGCTATGTTTAATCTGCGTGGAATTTAATAAACGCAAACCGAATTTCAGACATCTTATATATATTACTCTGGAACAAATACAAACAGTGTTGTAAAGTACAATAAACAGGACGTTAAAGAGTAAAGAGGAAACTATCACAGCTCACACAACCTGAGCTTCTGGCATAAAACAAACACAATAACAATGTCTATAAACCCAGAGAATATATTCACAAGAGTTTTAGGCACAATATACAAGAGTTTAATGCTGTTGTCCATGTGCAGTGGTTTAAGTGCAGCCTCATCAGAGCATCTCAATGCATTTGTGAAACATTACCCATAATGCACTACAGCATGTGTGGTCCAAACACTAAAACCTTCCAAATTAGTGCATTACTTTAAAACTAAAACATATAGCTGATATTTTCACCTTATAAAACCCAGATGTGACATTAATTTAAATAACTTGTCTGGAATTAGTTTGGTTAAAATTTTAACCATAAGTTAAAACTGTATGCCTGTTGATGACTTGTGTGATATTCCGACGAGTCATTATGGCGTAAAGAAAAATTACTTTTTTTTCTTTTTGCTTCCTTTCTCTCCTGTAACCAGCTCTCTTCTGCCTGCAGAGGATAGAGCTGTATGTCTGCTAGGAAACATTTAACAGGTAGGTGCTAAAATCTTTGACTTCAGACTTCACAAATGTTTTTTAACATTTAATTTAATTTAGCTTTATTCGCTATTCCTGCAAAAATATGTTAGGGGTCTAAAAATTATCGGACCTAAAGCTATCGGAAGCTAATTGGTCTGATAATGAAAACATTAACTTAGATAATTAGCGATTTTGATTTAAATTCCAATTTTATTTTCATTTATATCGTGCCAAATCACAACAAAGCTGCCTCAAGGTGCTTCACACAAGTAAGGTCTAACCTTACCAACCCCCAGAGCAGCAGTGGCAAGGAAAAACTCCCTCTGAGGAAGAAACCTCAAGCAGACCAGACTCAAAGGGGTGAGCGGTTCGTGGATTACCAGAACTCTGCCCACCACTGTGCAAATCTTGATGTATGTGTCTCAGTCAGTGGCGGCTCCAGAGGGTTTTTTTTTTCTCTGTGCCAGGAAAAGTACTTACAAGGAATTCTGCCAAGGAATTCTGTTTGTTTGTTAGCCTGTTAGCAGGATGACTCAAAAAGTAATGAACGGATTTCAGTGAATTTGGCATGCTGATACGTTATGTTCCAGGACATAATGATTCAGTTCTGGATGTGATCAGGAATATTTTTCTGGAACTGAGATCCAGAAGAATGTTTGGCACATTGCAATGTTTAACTCAAACCTTTGTTTTATATTATGTTCATGTAATTTTTCAATTGATCTGGAATATATTATGGATCCAGAAGTATGTTAGAGATACAGCAACACTGAACTGAAAAAGATATGAATGGATCTTGATGAATTTTTTTTTAGCATATAGTTGAATCCATAGGAAACCAGGATTGGTGCTTGATGCCAACTGCAGGTGGCTGTGGGTAATATGTAGCAGTGGCAGAGGTTTGTGCTCTCTGAGTATCATTGAGTTCTTAATTTGATTCGGTTTCAGTTCTGATGTTGGGAACAGCCAAGAAGTCTTCCATTAACAGCAGTGTGGGTACTCATAGAGCACAATATTGTCCGGGTGTTTTTTTGTTTGTTTGTTTTTCAGCCTATGTTGATTTTCCCAAATCATTTGATTCAGTTGGTGAGACTGCTCTCTGGACATCTTGAGGATTTGTGGGATCCCCAAGAATTTACCGGGCATCATAACCAGCCGATACACAGATAATGTGAGTGCCGGACGGAACTGGGACAGAAACTCAGAATTTCTCCCCCTTGAAAACCAGTGATGTGTTCTGGGTCCTACACTGTTCAATGCTTACATGGGTGTTGCTTGGGGTTATGAAAACCAGCAGCTTCACTGCTTTTGTTGGTGAGGAAAGGCTTATTGATCTTGGCTTCGTGGACCATGCTGTGATCGTGAGGAATCATTGGACGCTCTGAGAGAGGACTCTGAGTGTCTGGGTTTGAAACTGTCCTCAATCAAGACAAACATTACAGTACCCAAACATTACTGTAGTACGTGCTAGATGTAAGTGAGGAAATAGTAGGAGGACATACTAAGGTGCTGCCATCTTATCTGCCCTTTGACCTGCTGTGGCAGACTTTTTTAAACGGTTCCTGAGCTATTTTTGTACAATGCCATGGATGATTGGATACGGTTACTGGTTTCATGTGTTGCTGTTGTCCTCTTTGAATTTTCCCATAAAAGGTCTTCTTTGGTTACCAGGCTCCAGCTGCATCATGGGATATTACACTGTTGTCCTTTTACACACTATGGAGGAAGAACATTATCTGGGCACTGCTCAGCTACAGTTGTATACAAAAGTTTGGGCCCCCCTGATGATTTCCATGATTTTCTTTTATAAATCATTGATTGTTTGGATCAGCAATTCCAGTTAAATATATCATACAGCAGACAAACACAGTGATATTTGAGAAGTGAAATGAAGTTTATAGAATTTACAGAAAGTGTGCAACAATTCTTTAAACAAAATTAGGCAGGTGCATAAATTTGGGCACCCCAACAGAAAAAAATACATCAATATTTAGTCAATCCTCCTTTTGCAGTAATAACAGCCTCTAAACGCTTCCTATAGCTTCCAATGAGAGTCTGAATTCTGGTTGAAGGTATTTTGGACCATTCTTCTTTACAAAACATCTCAGGTTTGTTGGTTTCCGAGCATGGACAGCTTGCTTAAAATCACACCACAGATTTTCAATAATATTTAGGTCTGGGGACTGAGATGGCCATTCCAGAACATTGTACTTGTTCCTCTGCATGATGCCTTAGTAGATTTTGAGCAGTGTTTAGGGTCATTGTCTTGTTGAAAGATCCAGCCCCGGCGCAACTTCAACTTTGTCACTGATTCATCAACATTGTTTTCAAGAATCTACTGATATTGACTGGAATCCATGTGATCCTCATCTTTAACAAGATTCCCAGTACCTGCACTGGCCACACAGCCCCACAGCATGATGGAATCACTTCCAAATTTTACTGTAGGTAGCAAGTGTTTTTGTTGGAATGCTCTGTTCTTTTTCAGCCATGCATACCGCCCCTTATGTCCAAATAACTCAATTTTAATTTCATCAGTCCACAGCACCTTATTCCAAAATGAAGCTGGCTTGTCCAAATGTGCTTTAGCATATCTCAAGTGACTCTGTTTGTGGCGTGTACGCAGAAAAGGCTTCCTCTGCATTACAGCATCATACAGCATCTGTTTGTGCAAAGTGCGCTGTATAGTTAAACGATGCACAGAGACACTATCTGCAGCAAGATCATGTTATAGGTCTTTGGAGCAGGTCTGTGGGTTGACTATGACTGTTCTCACCATCCTTCACTTCAGCTTATCTGAGATTTTTCTTGGCCTGCCACTTCGGGCCTTAACTAGTACTGTGCCTGTGGTCTTCCATTTCCTCACTTATGTTCCTCACAGTGGAAACTGACAGCTGAAATCTCTGAGATAGCTTTTTGTATCCTTCCCCTAAACCATGATGTTGAACAATCTTTGTTTTCAGGTCATTTGAGAGTTGTTTAGAGGCTCCCATGTTGCCACTCATTAGAAGAGATGCAAAGAGGGGAAACATTTGCAAATGGCCACTTTAAATACCCTTTCTCATGATTGGATTCACCTGTGTAAGGAGGTCAAGGGTCAATGATCTTACCAATCCAGTTTTGTGTTCCAGTAATTAGTGCTAAATGTATTCAAATCAATAAAATGACAAGGGTGCCCAAATTTATGCACCTGCCCAATTTTGTTTAAAGAATTACTGTAAATCCTATACAATTCATTTCACTTCTCAAATATCAGTGTGTTTGTCTGCTATATGATATATTTAACTGAAATTTCTGATCCAGACAACCAATGATTTATAAAGGAAAATAATGAAAATTATCAGGGGGGCCCAAACCTTTACATACAACTGTACCATGAAATACCTACAGAGTATTTGGACACTCTGGAGTGCGCATACGGCTTTCTGCCTCTGATATAGTATGCCAGTATGAGTATTCGGATACAGGGTTTGATCTAGGCTTTCACTGACTTCCTGGATTCAGTCATCAGAAGTGACATTCATGTCTCTGGGTCCTCGAGTTCTCTGGTGATCGAGAAACACCTGGGAAGCCCTTATGGAATCATGAGGTCGCTGGACAGAGGTGTTTTCTAATCCTGATATCTTTACAGGAGAACGACGGTCCAAGACTTTAGGGTCCTGGTGCTAACTGACTTACCGTATGGTTGTGAGATTTGGACACTAACCAGTGACCTAAGCTGTGGACTGGATGTCTTTGGTACCAGGTCTCTTTGGAGGATCTTTGGGTACAGCTGCTACTTAGGGAGATTCAGATGAAGAGTACCACTGGCATGGTGAGGAAGTGTCAGTTTAACATTTTGGACACATAGTCCAGTTTTTTCTGCATGATCCAGAATGCAGGTGCCTCAGTGTGGAGGAGGAGACCAGCAACTGGAGAATGTCAAGAACACACCCACATTTCAGCTGGCTGTGGCAGATAGATGCTTGTTTTGGAGAGGCAGAGAAGGACCGGGCCGTCTGTCTGGGCGGTTGCCATCCAGGAACCAAAGCGGTTCTGTGGGGGTGGTGGATGTGGTCTTTGTTTCTGTCTGAACTGATACTTTGATGAGTCTTCAGTGGTTACAGTGAAGTCTTCGGGCTGTGTCCACCAGGACACTTTGTCCCACCAGAAGTGTCTGAGACACTTTGGCTGCTGTGACCCAGAATATCTGCAGAAGTAAAAAAAAAAAAAAATAATAATAAAAATGGTGTGATGAGACAGAAAACTTCATGTGGATTAATTTAAAAGCATCAATCAAAGCGTAGGGACGACGTGTCGCTCACGGCCTTGATGTAGATTTTCTGTCTTTATGGCCTCTCAGGCTGAACTCAGTTGCCGCAATCACACATGGCTGCCATGGAAACCGTCTGTCTGACAGAGAAAGTCTGAATCAGAGGCTGAAAACAAAATTTAAATGATAAATACTGGCTTTTTTGTGGGATCTTCTGGGAGTTACGGCACCATCAAACCCCGCCCACTCCTACTTATGGTCTTTGTCTGGTGATCTGCTCTGATCCGAGTCCTGACCTGAGTCTTGATGATGAGGATGATTAGACCAACGAGCTGTGTTAAACACGTGAACATCTCCACAGGGTTCAGATATTCCTGAATAAAGTCAGTCCTGAGCTTTGATCCACGTTTGGTCAGTTTAGCTGAAGGCTACAGATCTTTGTCTCATGCTCTGGTTAAACTTTGTTCTTTGTTTTTGTTCAACAGAGAGAAATGACCAGATTGAACAGGAGGAGCGGCGGGAAATCAAACAGCGGCTCAACAGAAAGGTAAACGCCCGCGTTATTTATTCTGTCAGTTTGTGCATCGGCACGGTGACAGTCAACTCCACACACGCCACTCTAAATCATCCGTCTTCTGTCCTCATCACTTCTTACTGTGTGGTGATTTCTTTTTTAGCCATTAGAGGTCAGTGTTGTTCTGTGGGTTTATCTTGTAAGATGAAAAGCAGTTACCTGTAATAATAATAAAAATAATGAATGATTCCTGGTCTAGACAAGATACTTTGTCTGCTTCAGCCCAGTCCACCCAGCTGTACACAGGAACCACACTTGGTACCAGACTGGGGAAGTATCCCATCCAGTGGGAGTCAGAAGCTCTTCACGCTATGGAATCTGGGGATAAACACGGACTCCAGCAGTCCCTGGTGTCTGTATACATCTTACTTTCTTCTGTAATCATGAAGAAATACAAACACTATGGTACTGCAGTAGAGTGCATGTGTCTGGAGTAGGCAGCTCTCAAAATATGAGTGATGGTGCAAGAAGACCAAGACCCTGCACAGCTCTGAAGTAGTTCTTGACTGGAGACCCTGTCCATCCTGAAACTTCTCTCTGTTGCATCAGTCAGCAGTTATACAGCTTCATGCTGGAACAGATAAAGATTTTATTCCAAAGATGATGTGACACTTAAGCTCCAGTTTGACAGAAGACACATGGGAGAGTCCAGCCTAGATTTAGTCTGGTTTCTTATGACTGTCCTGGTCCTGGTGGTTGTGGTTTATTCTTCATTATTAGCTGAAAATGAAGGTTTCATTAATATGCAGCGTATCTTCTTAGTACAGATGGTGCATCAGGATGCTGTCAGTGTTCACAGGGTTAGGAATTGCCTCGGAAAGTCATGAGACTGGTTTGGGTGGGTTGATCAGTTGGAGTAACTGGTAACCATGGGGGCCCACCACTTGAGGGCGCACTTGCAGACTTTGGTGCCGTTAAAACAGCCCCCCCCCCCCCCCCTATGTTTCCAGATAAATATGCAGCAGAGTGTTGAACTTGCTGCTCTTTGGATTCATTACTGAGCTTGTCTTAATGAGAAGCTACCATTTGGGGCTTTCCTCACTTTGACCTTCCTTTGCTTCTGCAGCTGAACCAGCGGCCGACTGTGGACGAGCTGCGGGACAGAAAGATCCTTATTCGTTTCAGCGACTACGTGGAAGTGGCCAAAGCTCAGGATTATGACCGGCGTGCCGACAAGCCGTGGACCCGACTGTCAGCTGCTGACAAGGTACCTGCAGACGTTCTGTGGTACTGCCGGACCTGCAGGCCGGCTTTCTGTCCAACGACACTGTTTGACAGCCGCTCAGAGATGTCTACGTCACAATCTCCTGCAGGCAACTTCACTTTATATGTAATGTCCTGTTGCTGTCTTTAAATCACAAGAAACCTGTCTATGGTCACTATTCCAAAACAAACACGACGCCATGACACAGAAACATGGTTTTTCTTTTGAATGCTTCAGAAGGATAAATAATGTTAATTAGATCTGTGCAGCGTGCACTCACTCTCTAGGTGTTCTCCGGGTATTCTCCAGGTATTCTTCAGGGGTTTTCTATGTGTTTTCTAGGCATTGTTCAGGTATTCTCAAGGTGTTCTCTAGGTGTTCATCAGGTGTTCGCTAGATGTTGTCCAGGTGTTCTCCGGGTGTTCTTCAGGTGTTCGCCAGGTGTTCCTCAGGTGTTCTCTAGATGTTCTGCAGGTGTTGTCCAGGTGTTCTTCAGGTGTTGTCAAAGTGCTTGCCAGGTGTTCTCCAGGTGTTCTGCAGGTGTTCTTCGGTGTTCTCTATTTGTTCTTCGGGCGTTCTCCGGGTGTTCTCCAGGTGTTCTCTGTGTTCTCCAGGTGTTCTTCAGGTGTTCTGCAGGTGTTGTTTAGGTGTTCTTCAGGTGTTCTCAATGTGCTTGCCAGGTGTTCTGCAGGTGTTCTGTGTTCTCTATGCGTTCTTTGGGCGTTCTCCAGGTGTTCTTCAGGTGTTCCCTCAGTGTTCTCTTGGTGTTCTTCAGGTGTTCTCTATGCGTTCTCCATGTGTTCCCTCTGTGTGCTCTTGGTGTTCTCTATGTGTTCTCCAGGTGTTCCCTCTGTGTGCTCTTGGTGTTCTCTATGTGTTCTCCAGGTGTTCCCTAGGTGTTCTCTTGGTGTTCTTCAGGTGTTCTCCAGGTGTTCTCTTGGTGTTCTTCAGGTGTTCTCTTGGTGTTCTTCAGGTGTTCTCTTTGTGTTCTTCAGGTGTTCCCAGCATCCTCATGCCGCTGACACATTGTGATTCTTCTCATCTGGATGTGAATAAACCTTGTGTTATTTGCATGCCCCTGATCATCAAAGCTGTTCCAGACAGAATTATATTTTCACCTAGTATGTCCCTCCATCCCTAAACGTTTTGTTTCTGCACAGTAACTAAAGAGGACCTGAGTGAAAACCATAAAACCATAAAATTTTATTACAGAGATTAGAGCATGCCATAGGTATTAAAGGCACTGCGCTGCGGTGGTTTGAATCATATTTGTCTAATAGATTACAATTTGTTCATGTAAATGGGGAATCTTCTTCACAGACTAAAGTTAATTATGGAGTTCCACAAGGTTCTGTGCTAGGACCAATTTTATTCACTTTATATATGCTTCCCTTAGGCAGTATTATTAGACGGTATTGCTTAAATTTTCATTGTTACGCAGATGATACCCAGCTTTATCTATCCATGAAGCCAGAGGACACACACCAATTAGCTAAACTGCAGGATTGTCTTACAGACATAAAGACATGGATGACCTCTAATTTCCTGCTTTTAAACTCAGATAAAACTGAAGTTACTGTACTTGGCCCCACAAATCTTAGAAACATGGTGTCTAACCAGATCCTTACTCTGGATGGCATTACCCTGACCTCTAGTAATACTGTGAGAAATCTTGGAGTCATTTTTGATCAGGATATGTCATTCAAAGCGCATATTAAACAAATATGTAGGACTGCTTTTTTGCATTTACGCAATATCTCTAAAATCAGAAAGGTCTTGTCTCAGAGTGATGCTGAAAAACTAATTCATGCATTTATTTCCTCTAGGCTGGACTATTGTAATTCATTATTATCAGGTTGTCCTAAAAGTTCCCTAAAAAGCCTTCAGTTAATTCAAAATGCTGCAGCTAGAGTACTGACGGGGACTAGAAGGAGAGAGCATATCTCACCCATATTGGCCTCGCTTCATTGGCTTCCTGTTAATTCTAGAATAGAATTTAAAATTCTTCTTCTTACTTATAAGGTTTTGAATAATCAGGTCCCATCTTATCTTAGGGACCTCGTAGTACCATATCACCCCAATAGAGCGCTTCGCTCTCAGACTGCAGGCTTACTTGTAGTTCCTAGGGTTTGTAAGAGTAGAATGGGAGGCAGAACCTTCAGCTTTCAGGCTCCTCTCCTGTGGAACCAGCTCCCAATTCAGATCAGGGAGACAGACACCCTCTCTACTTTTAAGATTAGGCTTAAAACTTTCCTTTCTGCTAAAGCTTATAGTTAGGGCTGGATCAGGTGACCCTGAACCATCCCTTAGTTATGCTGCTATAGACGTAGACTGCTGGGGGGTTCCCATGATGCACTGTTTCTTTCTCTTTTTGCTCTGTATGCACCACTCTGCATTTAATCATTAGTGATCGATCTCTGCTCCCCTCCACAGCATGTCTTTTTCCTGGTTCTCTCCCTCAGCCCCAACCAGTCCCAGCAGAAGACTGCCCCTCCCTGAGCCTGGTTCTGCTGGAGGTTTCTTCCTGTTAAAAGGGAGTTTTTCCTTCCCACTGTAGCCAAGTGCTTGCTCACAGGGGGTCGTTTTGACCGTTGGGGTTTTACATAATTATTGTATGGCCTTGCCTTACAATATAAAGCGCCTTGGGGCAACTGTTTGTTGTGATTTGGCGCTATATAAAAAAATTGATTGATTGATTGAAACTGGCTATCGTCCTTATCCAGTATGGACACTGCGGGCGCCTTCTTGATTTACCCAGTAACTAAACAATACCTGGTTTGACTGAATCCACTTCATGCTGGTGTTTTGTGGAAGACTAGAGGAAGGTTCCTTTTAAAAATGGGCTCATTGCACCACCTATCAAATGTAAGGTGGCATTCTTTCGCTATAGAAATAGACCGTATACCATCTTTAAAGCACCGGTCTTTCTCTGTAAAACTGATTTCCAGACTTCATTATCAGCTGTACTCTGAAACCAAACACCAGCTTTACTTACGGGAGCCGGGCGGTGGATGGGCGTATGACACTCTTTGTGTTGTTGTGTTATTTTAAACTTTTATCGAACTTTTAACAACCACAGTCTGATCGGCTGGAAGTTCACTAGCACTGGCACATCAGTGGCAGGGAAAGAGAAAGAACGCTTTCCCCAGATTTCTGAGCCTGGTCAATACCAACCTACTGCCCAAAACGACGGCACCAATGATCGATCCTCCACATCATACAATTATAATTTGGTTTAACTGACAGTAATTTAGTAGTTTTGGAAACCTGATTCCATTTTATTTCAGTTTTTTTATCTCTTCCCACCATCCCGCAGACTGCAGCTGAAATCCTTGAAGGTGAAGTTTGATATTTTTCAGCCTCAGATTTATTTTAGATGCTTTGATGTTCTTTTTCCGGCAGGACAGAAGTTTAATAGGTGCCATTAATATTTAGAATAAAAACACCACAGCAGCAAGCAGAAGCTAAGCTAGTTAATGTTACTGGGTGGGACAGTAACAACTCTATACTATAACAGACTATAACTCAGTAAACCACTTCTTGTCACTGTTGAACAGAAGTGCCCGGTTGAACAGACCACTTCAGTGTGGAGCTAAAAGTGCACATTTACCTCACTAAACATAAATTAACCACTTAAAACCGCTGATTATACACAAAAACTGTGTTTATACTGGACAAAGCCTGCATGACGTCACCCGCAGGTAGAGACCCGGAACAGCCAATATGAAGCCGGTATCTGGGCGTTGCCATGTTGGTAGCAGCGCTGATTCTGGCTCCATCACGATGAACCCATATACGGATAAAGGGGTGGAGCGTGTGTTGCTCCATTTCTGACAAAGAAGCCTGAGCATGCCCAACTCAGCCACATGGGGTGTGTAGCCAGTACATTCTGAGTGCCGGTCCCAAGCCCGGATAAATGAGGAGGGTTGCATCAGGAAGGGCATCCGGCGTAAAACAAGCCAACCCAACTATGCAGACTAAGAATCGAATTTCCATACCGGATCGGTTGAAGCCCAAGTTAACAACGTCCACCACCGGTGCTGTTGCCCAACAGGGTGCCGGTGGAAATTAGGCTACTGCTGGGTGAAGACGACAAAGAAGAGGAGGAGAATGTTTCCACAAACAGCGGGAGAAGAAGAAAACTAGAAGGGTGAAAATGAGAGTGGGGACTTTGAATGTTGGTAGTATGACTGGTAAAGGGAGAGAGCTGGCTGATATGATGGAGAGGAGAAAGGTAGACATATTGTGTGTGTGTAAGAGACCAAGTGGAAGGGAAGTAAGAGCAGGAGCATCGGCGGTGGGTACAAGTTGTTGTACCATGGTGAGGACAGGAAAAGAAATGGTGTTGGGGTCATTTTAAAGGAAGAGTATGTTAAAAGTGTGTTGGAGGTTAAACGAGTGTCTGACAGGGTGATGAGTGTGAAGTTGGAAATTGAAGGGGTGATGATGAATATCATCAGTACATATGCCCCACAGGTAGGTTGCGAGATGAAGGAGAAAGAAGATTTCTGGAGTGTGTTAGATGAGGTGGTGAAGAGTGTGCCCAAGCATGAATGAGTGGTGATAGGAGGAGACTTCAATGGGCATGTTGGTGAAGGGAACAGAGGTGATGAAGTAATGGGTAGATATGGTATCAAGGATAGGAATGGGTAAGGACAGATGGTAGTTCATTTTGCAAAAAGGATGGAAATGGATGTGGTGAATACCTGCTTTAAGAAAAGGGAGGAGCACAGGGTAACATGGGCTTGAGTCCAGAAGATCATGGGTTCAAATCCCCGAAAATCACTAAGGGCCCTTGGGCAAGGCCTTTAATCCCCTATTGCTCCTGGTGTGTAGTGAGCGCCTTGTATGGCAGCACCCTGACATCGGGGTGAATGTGAGGCATAATTGTAAAGCGCTTTGAGCGTCTGAAGCAGATGGAAAAGCGCTATATAAATGCAGTCCATTTACTATTTAACATATAAGAGTGGAGGAAGGTGCACACAGGTGGACTGCATTCTTTGTAGGAGATGCAAGCTAAAAGAAATCAGAGACTCTAAGGTGGTGGCAAGGGAGCATGTCATTAGACAGCATAGGATGGTTGTTTGTAGGATGACTTTACAGGTAAAGAAGAAGAAGAGAGTGAGAGCTCAACAAAGGATCAGATGGTGGAAGCTGAAGGAGGAAGACTGTTGTGTGAAATTTAGCGAGCAGGTGAGAGAAGCACTGGTTGGAGGGAAGCACTTTTTGGACAATTGGAAAAGTACTGCAGATGTGGTGAGGGAGACAGCTAGGACAGTACTGGGTATGACATCTGGACAGTGTAAGGAAGACAATGAGACTTGGTGGTGGAATGAAGAGGGCCAAGAAAGCATAAGGAGAAAGAGGTTGGCGAAAACATTTTGGGATAGTTGGAGAGATAAAGAAAGTAGACAGGAGTACAAGGAGATGCGGCGTAAGGCGAAAAGAGAAGTGGGAAAAGGAAAGGAAAAGGCATATTGCGAGCTGTACAAGAAGAATAGTAAGGAAGGAGAAAAGGACTTGTACCGATTGGCCAGACAAAGGGACAGAGCTGGAAAGGATGTGCAGCAGGTTAGGGTGGTAAAAGATGCACATGGTAATGTGCTGACAAGTGAGGAGTGTGTGCTGAGAAGGTGGACGGAATATTTTGAAGAGCTGATGAATGAAGAAAATGAGCGAGAGAAAAGGCTGGATGATGTGGTGAGAGTAAATCAGGAAGTACAAGAGATTAGCAAGGAAGAAGTGAGGGCTGCTATGAAGAGGATGAAGAGTGGAAAGGCAGTTGGTCCAGATGACATTCCAGTGGAGGCATGGAAATGTCTCGGAGAGATGGCAGTAGAGTTTCTAACCAGATTGTTTAATAAAATCTTGGAAAGTGAGAGGATGCCTGAGGAGTGGAGATGAAGTGTTCTGGTTCCTATTTTCAAGAACAAGGGTGATGTGCAGAGCTGCAGTAACTAAAGAGGCATAAAGTTGATCAGCCACAGCATGAAATTATGGGAAAGAGTAGGAGTAGTAGAAGCTAGGCTTAGAAAACAGGTGAAGATCTGTGAGCAGTAATGTGGTTTCATGCAGAGAAAGAGCACTACAGATGCAATGTTTGCTCTGAGAATACTGTTGGAGAAGTACAGAGAAGGCCAGAAAGAGTTACATTGTGTGTTTGTGGACTTAGAAAAAGCTTATGATAGGGTGCCAAGAGAAGAGCTGTGGTATTGTATGAGGAAGTCTGGAGTGACAGAGAAGTATGTTAGGGTAGAGCAGGATATGTACAAGAATAGTGTGACAGCGGTGAGATGCATAGTCGGAATGACAGACTCATTCAAGGTGGAGGTGGGATTACACCAAGGGTCAGCTCTGAGTCTTTTTATGTTTGCAGTGGTGATGGACAGGTTGACGGATGAGATCAGACAGGAGTCCCCATGGACTATGATGTTTGCAGATGACATTGTGACCTGTAGTGAGAGTAGAGAGCAAGTTGAGTCTAGTCTGTAGAGGTGGAGATACGCTTTGGAGAGAAGGGGAATGAAAGTCAGTAGAAGCAAGACTGAGTACATGTGTGTGAATGGGAGGGAGCCCAGTGGAATAGTGCAATTACAAGGAGTAGTAGTGGTGAAAGTAGATGAATTTAAATATTTGGGGTCAACTGTTCAAAGTAATGGAGTGTGTGGTAGAAGAGAGTGCAGGCAGGGTGGATTGGGTGGAGAAAGGTGGCAGGAGTGATTTGTGGCTGAAGAATATCAGCAAGAGTGTAGGGGAAAGTTTACAAGACGATAGTGAGCATAGTATGTTGTACGGTTTAGAGACGGTGGCACTAACAAAAAGACAGGAGGCAGAGCTGAAGATGTTGAGATTCTCTTTGGGTGTGACGAGAATGGACAAGATTAGGAATGAACATATCAGAGGGACGGCTCAGGTGGGACGGTTTGGAGACAGTCAGAGAGGCGATATTGAGATGGTTTGGACATGTGCAGAGGAGGGACCCAGGGTATATAGGGAGAAGGATGCTGAGGATGGAGCCACCAGGCAGGAGGAGAAGAGGGAGGCCAAAGAGCAGGTTCATGGATGTGCTGAGGTAGGACATGCAGGTGGTTGGTGTGACAGAGGAAGATACAGAGGACAGGGTGAGATGGAAACGATTGATCTGCTGTGGCGACCCCTAACGGGAACAGCCGAAAGACAAAGAAGAAGAAGCCTGAGCATGCCCCTTTCTTTGAGTCAGAACCAGCTAAGCTAACAGGTTAACCTCAGTTCAAGTGTTTATTAAATCATATTCTTGGACACTGTGCAGTGGTTTTTCAAACAGTTTACTTTGGTGTGGACTTCACAAGTTATGAGCCACTGATCTTCTCCATAATCTTGCATTAGCAGGGCCAAGCAGATGAAGCTACTGACAGCTGCTAATAGTGCTGACACAGTTAGCATACAACATAGTTTCACTCAACACGAATATTTCAGCAGAGATGTCTTAGATGATCCGTTTCTTTGTTTCACCACACAACAAAACATATTATTCTCGGTGTTTGTCATAAAATGCTCCAGAGCAATGAGAGTCGGGCTGGGCACAGCAACTGTCACTCAAAGCAACCACGCCCCTAATTATGCATACCTTTGTCTTAAATTACCAAACTAAGAAGTTAGGAAAAAAAAATGCACCCCTGTACAGTTGTCATGGAGGCGGAAACTATCTATAGAGACCAAACTGCTTTTTGTACCAGGCTGTAAACGTTTATTTCTGCTCTAATTCTGTACATTTTAATATGGACTTGAATGGAAACTGCTCGCGTTTGGAACCAGTCTCAAGTGTTCAGTCAACTTTTTCTTCTTCTTGGTGGGCTTCGTCTATTAATTATTGGTTATAGAATTAGCAGCTTACCTTAGCCAAGCTATCCTCCTCCTTCGCTGAGTCCGCTTGTAGTGGCTCACATTATGTTCTGAGGAAATATTCTGGTGAGGTGCCTTTTGTGAGTGTTGCTTCTGCCAAAGCCAGTTGCTATAACATGTCCATTCTCAATTTTTTTTTAGCTCCATGTCTCAACTCCCTAAGCCAAGAGCATTTAAGGTTGTGTTACAACTACAGGCACAAAAACACAAGCTATCATTGAGGATACCTGTGACAGTTGGACTCAGACTCACAGGCAGTACAGACAACATTGTAAGATTTTAATGATTTATGGGAACCAGCACTGTGTAGAAACATAAAGTTCAATAACAAAGTGGCTATTCTTACAGCCGCCGTAATCTTTTGCAAGCTTTATATTCTTATGATTTCGATTGCACTTGCACAGTCCACACGGTGAAGCTCAGGGTCGTGGACTGTGGAGGTGTAGACATCTCAGTGAAGCCACAACCAGTCGAAAAAAGCCTTGCTGTTTCCCAATTTT
Organism: Thalassophryne amazonica; assembly: GCF_902500255.1. NCBI lineage: Eukaryota > Metazoa > Chordata > Actinopteri > Batrachoidiformes > Batrachoididae > Thalassophryne > Thalassophryne amazonica. Next base: position 142,779,570 of record NC_047105.1, on the reverse strand, counting down.
AAAGTGCATTCTGCATTGTTGGCACAAAGGGAGAAGACGAATTTAGAGATAGGACACATGTGCGACCAAAAGCCATAAGAATAGAACGTCGGCAAACAATTCCAGCGGTCGCAAGAATAGCCACAGCCTTTAAGTCACCATCACTGTCAGATCCCAGATAGTCTTCTAAAATTCACCAATAAATGTGTTAATGTTTGGAAAGACCGTTGCCTCAACAGGTTCTCCTTCTGAGGGACCACCTCAGCGCGTACAGCAGCACGCCTGGGCTGAGGTTTGTTTTTCTCTTCCTGCAGGCAGCAATACGGAAGGAGCTGAACGAGTTTAAAAGCAATGAGATGGAAGTTCATTCTTCGAGCAAACATCTGACAAGGTCAGTGTGACCGCCAGCAGTCAGGTTTTCTGTCAGCTAACAATTTCACAGAGGTGTGACATTGTGCAAATTTAAAGATGAGCTTCAGCCAACATTTTCACATCAGTGAGTTCACACCCTGAAGACTCGGGCTAACTTTACATCAAAGAACTGCACATTTTTACACCAACTTTCTGATTTATTGACTGTATGCATGCTTTCATGTTGTTCTCAGGCTGTATGTCCACTCGGTGTCTGTTCGATTTTGAAAACTATACTGCAAGAGCCCACTAGGTGGGGCTGCTGGATGCTTTTATGGATGTTGTCCATCCAAGTAAAATGGTCCATAAAATACTTTGATGCCAGTAAAGGGTGGATTGTCCTCTCTGGCTCAGTACTCCAGTTACTTCCCCAAGTGGACGGGTTCAGTATCTTTGGGTCTTGTTTACAAATGGGTAAGATTGAGGGTGAGATCAACAGACAGACTGGTGCTGCATCTGAGGTCCTGCAGATGCAGCAACAGTCTATAGTGGTGAAAAAAGAGCTGTGCCAGAAGCTCATGAGCTTTGAGTACTGACCGAAACAAGGTCACAGATACAAGCGGCGGATGTGAGGTTCCTCTGTCAGGTATCTGGACCTACACTCAGGGACAAGATGAGGAGGATTAGTCCAGGAGGGACTCAGTACAGCTGTTGCTTCTGAGGTGAGGTGGATTGGCCATCTGGTGAGGATGCCCCCTGAGGTCTTCCAGGCATGTCCCACTGGAAGGAGGCCCTGGGGAAGGCCCAGGACATGCTGGAGGGATCACATCTCCCAGCTGGCTTGGGAACACCTTGGGATCCACAAGGAAGAGGCTTGGCTGAGAATAGGAAAGTGTTGGACGAGCTGCTCAGTGTGTTGCCACCACAAACCGGATTGGGATAAGTGGCAGAAAATGAATGGATGAAAAATACTTTGATGGGAACATTGTAGCCCATGCTCACATATACCCTCTTCTGCCTTTTGTAGGTTCCACCGGCCTTAGCAGGGTTTCTTCTGTGAAGAGTTGCTGCTGTTTGGTTCCGTCAAGTGAAGACCTCACACAGTCTTCCGAAATGCTGGCCCACAGTCAGTGGGTGTCCTGATATTTGGGTCCCGTGAACCTTGGAGGCTATGTCTCTTGAAACGGAGCTACCAGACAGAGGATGTATGCACCAAGCTCCACTTCTGCTCAGAGGAATAACTTTGCAACCCTCACGTCATCTTTTCAAAGGAGCAGCAAAGTCATGGTCACGTACTCGCCAGAGTAAATAAAGACCAAAGAGACTGTTTTGAAAGTCGTCCTTTTTGATGCCACATGGGGGAAAATGTGCATGTGACCAAGTCACCCAGTCCCACTACAGTGTCAGTCATCACCTCCCCAAACTGTGTCTGGATCCACTGATCCAATCTGAAGTTTTATATCGACTGTGTAAATGTTCTTGAACTGAAATCTTGTCAGAAATCCCTTTGTAAGCACTATTTGTTGTCTGCAAAATACAGTTTTCAGTTTGTAAGAAGCTTGGACTGGGTGCAGTGTTATTTCTGTGTTCTTGTTTCAAAATGTTCTGCCAACAGATGATGTCTCAAGTTTGGACGTCGGCACCAGTCGCCACCTTCCAGGCGAGAGCCTTCACGCTCTCCAGTGACTTCTTTTTCAGGGCTGAAAATCCAAACAGGTTTCCACCTTCATCTCTTGATGTGCTTCCCTCCAGTGGAAGGCAACAGCAGAGATATTCTCACAGGTGCTGAGCTCAACAAAGAATTCTTTGATGGCTGGAGTCACAATCCTGAGACACACACACACACACAAAACTGAAGCCAACAAAAGTGTATCTGTATGTGGTGAAAGTGTTGGAGTTGTTCAAAGATTCACTGAAGTCAGCAGTGACATTTCATGTGTCTTGGAGCCTTAAAATTTAAAGACACTTGGTCAGTGACAGACGTCCACTGACCTAATGTCTTTGTGGAGAATGATGGTCCAAGTCTTGAAGGGCAGCACGGTGTCTTAATTGGACTGTATTTATATAGTGCTTTTCCATTTGTATCAGACTCTCAAAGCGCTTTACAATAATGCCTCACATTTACCCCGATGTCAGGCTGCTGCTATACAACACGCTCACTACACACCAGGAGCAACTAGGACTAAGTACCTTGCCCAAGGGCCCCTAGTGATTTTCCAGTCAGGCTGGGATTTGAACTGAGGACCCTCTGGTCTCAAGCCCAATGCCTTAACCTAACTAGACCATCACCTCCCCCTTAGTGGTTAGCACTGTTGCCTCACAGCAAGAAGGACATGAGATCGATTCCCACCTGTAGCCTTTCGGTGTGGAGTTTGCATGTTGTCCCCGTGTTTGTGTGGGTTCCCTCCGGGTGCACCGGCTTCCTCCCACATCCAAAGACACGCAGGTTAGTTGGACTGGAAGCTTGATGATTGTCCAGGTCTCCCTTGTAAAAGAGGTCTCGGTCTCAATGGGACTAACCTGGTTAAATAAAGGTTAAATTATGATCCTGGTGCTCCTTGTGAGACTTGGACTCTAATTATAGATCAAAGTTGATGACTGCAGGTCTGTGGTATTTGGTCTCATTGAAGGATCCTTGAGTACTACCAGAATCACTTTGTGTCATAGTTTCTCACTCAGCACGTACTTGCACTGAGAGGAAATGTCCAGTGTGGCACTATAGCTATTTTTGTGAGGTGGGCATAGTCCAACCTGGGTGGTTAACTCAGGAGAATAGATTTTTCAGAAGCACAGCACTAAGGATTAGCAAAGATAAATTATCTTCAGTTCTCTTGTACTCAAGTGAACTAAGCATCACCAGAAGTGTATGGAGTTAAAATTGTCTCATTAATATTTGTAAATGCACACAGGGTGATCTACAAATAATCACTGATTTGCAAATGTGTTCAGATATCCACAAATGCAAATTTCATATTTGTAACTTGTAAATTGGTCTTTGCAAATGTATTTGCAAATATAAAACTTAATTTGTAAAAAAAAAAAAAAAAAAAAAATTACATTTGTAAAACTGGAAATTGTATTTGTGAGTTTTATATTTGCAAATACAACATTATTTGCAAAGACCAATTTACAAGTTACAAATATGAAATTTGCATTTGTGGATATCTGAACACATTTGCAAATCAATGATTATTTGTAGATCACCCTGTGTGCATTTACAAATATTGACACAATTTTAACTCCATAGAAGTGACCCCTGGTGCAACTGTTTTACCCGAATGGAGCTATTTATGAGCTAACATGACAACGTTAACATAATAGATGTTTCAGCAGAATCTCAACTGGTTTGTAGGCTGACCTAAAAATAAACATAAAGATATGCTGCAATTATTTACTCACACACATACAAAAACCTTGTTTGGAGACAGCTACATGTTAGCTAATCATGCTAGCTGACTCTGGGCCATAGTCATTACCAGGCTAGGCTAACCAGCTAGCTAGCTTTCATCCTTGCTTGCTACCCAGGAAATATGTGAAGAAATTCTTGAAAGTAATTAATTCATGCTGTCTGGTCTGTTTCAGCTCACTGACAAACTACACCAATCTTATGACCCTATCGCATCTTGACGACTGAGCCAGCGTATGCCGACCGTATTAAAAGCACTGGGCATATGCGGGCGTACGTCTAATAAGTTATGGGTAAGTTTTTTTTTTATAAGTTAAGAGCACACTGAAGCGTACTGATATACGTCGTAATATGCCGAGCACCTTGAACAATTTTGGGTATGCTTAAAGTTTTCAGGATATGCCAGCATATGACTCATACGTCCGGCACATACAGGACATAAGCTGTAGGTACGTTATGCCATTGTTGACACACACTTCTTATAATTTACTCATAAGTTGAAATACAACCATTAATGCTGTCCATGGTTGGCTGAAAGCTGCGGTCCTCATGCGAACAGACTGTTTTTAATATTTGAAACATTCACACATGGAGTAAATATAAAGTCTTAATTTTACCTCTTTGTTTCAGTCAGATTCATCATCACAGCCTGACAAAAGCTTATCCAGATAAAGCGTCCTCATTTTGGAAAACGATGTCTGAAAATACCTTAGTTCCTTGTCATGGCTGAAAACGTTTTAAAGCAAGTCCCTCTGTGGTTTTCCGGTGTCGCTGTCTGATCGGCCCCTCCACCACTGATCAGGAGGAGGGGGGTGATCAGACCGTTTAGAGTCACAGCACTTCATTCATTCACAACAGTGTTTACAAACAAACATCAGTCGACTCAAATAAATCCCCAGAGCCACCAAGACAAATATAAAATAAAATAATGTTAAATTACTCCGTTTTGCGTCTGTGTGGAGCGGAGATGCCATGAGGCAGTGTACGCGCACGTCAATATTTAAGTGTTCCACCTGCCAAACAAGGGTTCTGCTGGTGGTAGAAACGCAAGCCAAGCCAGACTTAACCGTTCTGACCCACACTACACCGTGCAGTACCGACCCGAACCACTTGGTGGAAACAGGACTGTCAGCATGTACGCTGAATAAATCGTCAAGGTGTGACAGCTGAATAATTTATTAGATGTACACCATCATATGCCAGCGTTTTTAATACGTTTGGCGGACACTGGATAAATTGTCAAGGTGTGGCAGGGCCTTTAGCTAATAGCTATAGGTAGCTGGTTCCTGCCCCCTTTTGGACACTATGTTTTGTTACCTCAAAGATGTTGTGATTGAGCATAGATTCTTGTGAAAAGTCCAACAAAGTTGGGTTAATTCAGTGACTATTTGAAAAATACATGGAAATGAAGACCAAAATATTTCTGAAAGTTTCTGCTAAAATGCCAGTAAACAATCCTTTCAGGTGACAAATTCAGACTATTCCTCATACAAAGATCGGAATCTGGGCATGAGGTCGAGCTTAAGATAATTATGTATGCTCCATGAAGCAGGTAATAAAACTGAAGTGATATTTACCTTGTTTGATTAACATTTGTAGCCTCTATAAATTTCTTTCCATCCTTTATCTCCTATCGCCCAGCGTAATGGGTTCCATTAGTTTGTGCATCTATGCTCTGTAAATGCATGCATTTGTCCACCTGTGGCCTTCACCGCATGGTCCTGTGACCCGTGATATTTGGTCAATAAGTTCATCATCAGTATGTCTCATGAACCTCTCCTTTGAGTTCAGAGGGCAGTGTATATATATGTATATATATGGTTCAGTGTCAGCTACTGGTTCTTAAGAAGAAAAGTAAGTCTGTGCAGACCCTGAGGCCCATCGGGCCAGTGCTGAGCCTCAGATACCATCGTGTGAAGCGGATGAGAGTCTGTGACACCAGTCTGTCACAGAGTACTTCTTATCCAAGGACACAGACAGGTAGCCTGAAGCACATACCTGGAACCTGGAATAAATATTGGTAGTCCAACTCCTCCTGTCTCACAGAGCCACCTGACCTGCTTCAGGACAGTTTACTGGTACTTACTGAAAAACAAGGACAGTCTGAAGTGAAATAAGTCAATCTGCACTGGATTTTTCGGAGACATTCCCTCTGAAGACATATACGTACCGTCTGACTACATTTGAGCCATGTGTTGGAGCTTTAGTCACTAATGCTGCTCATTCTGGTTTGTTATGTGCTTATATTCTCTCATTTCCAGGTCCAGCCTTTCCTAACTTGATAATTCCCATTTCCTTCCGGGGTCGCGGCTTGCTCTGTGTTGGGTTGTGATTTTGACTCCTGCTCGTTCCCTTCAGGACTCGAATCTCCAGCACGGAAGCCAGACACTCTGTCCAGTCGGCTAAAACCCGGCTCTGGCCTGAGCAGCCAGAGAATCCTTCAGGTGTTGGGGAGTGAGGCCTATTGAGTATCATATGCACAGCGCCTCCTGCTGGCCAAGCTGAGATCTTGGATTGGTTGTTCAGTTTTTAGCTTGACACATTTTGTGTGAGTCACAGCCTCCAGCCTGGAACTGGCTAAAGAACAGATGGCAGCTCCACTTTAAGGCACAGTTTGGGGAGGGGGGGGGGTTGTTGGCGGAGGTTCTGAAAGGAGCGGACAGTATTGGCCAGTTTATCTCAGAACAGACTGGGACCTGAGGAGGTGTGTAGGTGGACGGGACAGCCTGATGGAGCGGTGTCCCTCAAAGGGTTGAAGGCCAAAACCCTCAACTAATCACACACTCTGTGGTTTTTGGCAAACTGCAGTCCTGATGGTTTTATGCTTTAAAATCAGTCTTTGGTTTATGAATCACATCCTTTCTGTTTTGCTGCTTTTTTTTTTTTATTTGCTGCATTGCTTCAGAACAGGACGTGATTGTTTCCCGACCCCACGGAGCACACGCAAGCTGACGTAAAGACATCAGCATTTAGATTCAAGTGGTGCATTTTCAGGTCAGCTTTATTATGAAGGATTGTTCACGTGGAACGGCTCTGAGGGCTTTTTATTTTTTTATTGTCATTCCTAATTGCTTCAATGATACATCAGTGATATATTTCAGAGAGGGAACGTCCCTCGGGAGCATCACATGGGCTCCTCATACGGTGGCTTATATAAATAACTACGAGTAACAAGATGCCTGGAATAAAGCCACGGTGCTGTTAAAGCGGCAGCAGATAAAAGAATGAGCATCACTAATGACACCATCCAAATAAATGACTACTGCAACATCACCAAAGCACTTTGATCCCACCGCCAACCAGCAGAGGAGGGTGGAGAACAGGATCACCGTGTCTGACTCTCTACAATTATGGGCTGCATTTATATACAGCACTTTTATAGATGAAGCACTTTACAGTGACGTCTCACATTCACCCATGTCAGGGTGCAACTTGTGGAATAAGGACCTTGCACAAGGGCCCCGAGTGATGGGGCTTTGAACTGAGGATCCTCTGGTAACCAATTGATCATCACCTCCACCAAACAAAAAAATAAATAAAATCATGTGGATGTCAGAACTGAGAATCTGAGACCGATGTGTGGGGTTTCAAAGCTGATAATGTCATTGTGCAGAAGGAAATGAGCCAAAGAGGGCCGTGCACGTACAGACTCTCTTCAGAGAGGTGGAATAAACTGCTGATATCTTTGCAGGCAAACAAAGGTCCAAGTCTTTCGGTTCCTGGTGCCGCCTGTCTCATTGTATGTGGTTATGACATTTGGACACTAAGCTGTGACCTAAAGTGATGGATCCTTGGGTACCACTGGAATGACTTTGTAAACAAGCGGTTTCTAAGAGACGAGGATGAAGAGGATCACTTGTGTCCTGAGGGAACATCAGCTGCCACATTTTGACCACGTGCCTCGTGCTGGAGTACCTCCCTATGTATGGAGTTATTCACTGTATTGAACAAGCCACTGAAGTGATCACGCCACATATTGGCAATCCATTCTTGACCAGTAACATCTTCAACCGTTTCAGCCAGTGGCAACTTTTTGTTAACATGAATTTGGACACTCTTCCAAAAATTTACCTAGTCCTTCTGCAAGACATATGAGGCAAGGGTGTCTGCATGGGCAGATGCTTCTTTCCTCCTACAAATTCGCAGGGCATATTTAAATCTAGCATGAGTACATTGCATTTGTTTGAACACAGCACTGTCCTTGGGCCAGTTGAAGCTAACCCACAGCAAAACAGCATCCCTGGCCTCTTGATGGGCTTCTCTGACCTATGTGTTCCAGCCAGGTATACTCTGCTTACAACTTGTCAGACTAAGATGATGGAATAAACCTATTGGATACCTCACTTACAGAACCTACAATATCATCATACAATTTGCTGATTGACTCGATATGACAGTTCTGATTACAAGCACGATCATCACGTAGGAGATCACAGGGTAGGGTAAGATAACCTAAGGCCTCTTCACAATGAACAGTATAACGAGACCTATCAAAATCTGAGGCTAGAGACCAATTACACAGAGATTCCATTTTATAAATACTAACTGGGCTAAGACAAGGAACATTACCCATTTGTATAGTTACAGACATCGGAAAGTGGTCCGAAGACAGAACCTCCAAATGCAAATGAATGTTAGATATATACTGGTGAGCTTGAGCTGTAGAAACCACATGATTGAGCCAAGATGTACTACCATGTGCATCACTATAAAAAGAAAAATTGCCACTATTTTCCCCCAAGATTTCTACATTAGATATAATGGATCCAAACTCTTCACAAAAATGTAACATTTCATTGCCAAAAACTGAATTGTGAACACCAGCATTCCAGTCACCCATGGCAAAAACACATGAGGTGTCACTGTTCTGCGCAACAGAGTGTATAAAACCTAAATAGCACATAAACGATTCATAATTGTCACTGCTGTAAGAATGATCATCAAAGGGCATATACACGTTTAAAATCAGGACTTTGCATGCTGTGTCCACTAGCTCAGTACCCATGACACGATCATCATTAAATTGAACAATTTTGACTTCACAAAGAGTTTCTCCACAGTATGGCAATGCCACCATGTGGTCTACCACGTATAATACCACTTGCACTGTTCATGGAAGATACTCCATCTGCAAAAAAGTCAGGATGGATATTTTTCAAAATAAAAATCTCAGAAAACAGCCACGTCTCCTGCAAAAGGATTACATCACTATCTTTGCAGAGACTTACAATACTGTCAACAGAAGACTTGACACCTTTACAATTAAAGCTGGTAACCTTGAGAGTATGTCTGGAATAATCCATAAATGTGATAACTGAAATACCCAAAGATCAGCCAAAAATAAATAAATAAATAAAAGAAAAAAATTAAAGTATTCACGTACTAAAACTCCTTCAGATTTGAGGGAAGTGTGGGAGAAGGAACTCCACTGTGTCATTTCTGAAGATGAGTGGAAGGATCCTTGGAGCAATGCAAAAACTCTGTGTCTGTAATAGAGTGACTCAACTCATGATTCTCCATAGAGCCCATAGCTCTCTGTATCTTTGCCACAAATTCAAACCTGATTCTTCCCCGTTATGCTTAAAGTGTAAAGCTGAGACTGGCACTCTTACTCATTGTTTTTGGTTGTGCTCAAAACTACAACATTTCTGGCAGATCGGACAGGAACTGAACAAAATATTTTCAACCAATCTGAACTGCAACCCCTTGTTTTTGTTGCTTGGGTTAAATGACCCTATTATTACTGACAAATTTCACAAGAGACTGTACCGAATGCTTACTTTTTGTACAGAAAGTGTTTACTTACTAATTGGATTTCAGGCCAGATTCCCAGTAAGACACAATGGCATAAAACTGTTTTCAGTTATGTTTCCTTGGACTATCTCACCTGCTGACTACACCACTAGGATGATGTCTTCCATATAACTTGGGAACTTTTCATAACATACATGGGACTGGAAATTTCATCAGTCATTAAACGAGCATTTGTATTTTGAACTGAAAAATGTCACATTCTGTTTGTTTGTTTGCTTGTTGGTTGCTTTGTTTATCTTGTTACTTATTTTATTATTTCTGTTTATTGTGTCCCAGTATGACATTGTGTATAAAATGAAAAAGGCAATAAACATATTTCTAAAAAAAAAAAAAAATCAGCCAGACATCTGAATGCAAGAGCCGACCGCTCTGCCCAGGAGAAACAACAACCCTGAAGGAACAACGCGACTCATGTCTGGTCTTAATGGGGAAGCATTTAACTTCCAGATTACATTGGATACGTATATGACGGACTAAGTCCTGATAAGTCAGTCCAGGACATAGCCTGGAGACAAACAGACCAGCAGAGTTCTGCACTGACAGAGGACTGATAACTGGCAGCAGCCCTGAGGCCGTTGGGAGAAGATCTGGATCCGCTACCAATGACAACTCGCTGCTGTTGATGGTTCCTTCAAACATTCTCCTGCATGCAGATGAGAGGAACCACGGTTTTGCTTATTCACAGCAACAGGTTGTTGTGTGGTGCGCTTTCTGTTCCTGTTCCGGTACACCCGCTGAAAACCATCATACTGATGAGTCGGACCCGGCTCCTGAGAATTAGAGCTCACCACCAAAGCGTAGGACTCCAGCGACCTCGTTGCAGATTCCTGGACTATACCAGAAGGAGGCAGGACGTCAGGATCTTCTTCAGGACTGTCGCTGACTTCATGAGACATATCAGGGCCTGTAATAAGATAAGAGAAGATAAGATAAAACTTTGTCTGTAAAACAGAAAATCAACTTACATAAACTGCCGAAGCCCCAAGACATGAAAAACACATCAAACATCATAAAACACTCAGCATAAAATAATTTTAAAACTAGTGTCTGGTCTACAACAACGTGTTCATTTGGTCTCCCTCTGATTTAAAAGTGTGATGGAGTGTGGCACAAATGAGTTCTTGTATCTCTTCTTCCTGTAATGATGCACTCTGAAGCGCTTCCCAGAAGGAAGAAGCTTGTATTCACGGTTCAGAACATGGGCTGAGTCTGTAGAGATTTTATCCACAAGCTGTAAGGCTTGTTTCCTCCTCAGCTCTGTGAATTTGTTCTCCACCAAGTGGCCCACAATTTTGGAGCAGATGTTGAGGAGCCTCAGTATCCTGTTCTTCAGCTGCACTGAGGCCACAGAACCACACAGAGCTGCCACACAGCAACACACTCTGAATGTAGCTGTGTAAAACTGGTCCAGAATAAGTGGACTGGCTCCAAAGGTTTGTAGTCTCCTTAAAAATTATATTCTCCGCTGCAGCTTGTTGCACAGATAGTCTATGTGAACACTCCAGGAGAGGGCGCTGTCCACATACACTCCTAAATATTTAAATGAGTCAGACTGTTTGATGATCTCCTGATGTATGACCACAGGAGCAATAGTGAGTTGAGGTTGGCCAAAGATGACTTCCTCGGTCTTGGTTGAGTTTATAATGAGTGCGTTCTGGTCACACCACTCAACCAGGCTTTTGACACATTCATGGTGCAGACCTGGTTGTTCTTTTCCTGAGAGTAGTGCCACCAGTGCTGTGTCATCTGAAAATTTAATTAGATGATGGTTAAACTCTTTTATGACACAGTCATTGGTGTAGATGGTAAACAGTACAGGGGAACTGACACAGCCCTGAGGAACCCCACAGTTTGTACTGATCAGGGGAGAGTGTGTGTTTATTTTGACCAGCTGTAATCTGTCTTTGAGGAAGGAGTGATACCAGTGGATAAGGTTGGTGTTGACCCCGAGCAGATGCATTTTTGCGAGGAAAATGTCATTTTTTATTGTATTGAATGCAGATGAGAAGTCGATAAAGAGCACTCTAGCGTAGTTTTTATTTGATGCATCCAGATGTTTTGACACCAGGTGCATGAGAGTGGCCACTGCATTCTCTGTATTTCTTTTCTGTTTGTATGTGAACTGACAGGGGTCTAATTTATCCTGAACTGACTAAGCAAAGGTGTGATGATTTTCTCCAGTGACTTAATAAGGACTGAAGTTAATGCCACGGGTCAGAAGTCTTTACATTCTTTGGGACAGGTTTTCTTTGGAAGTGGTATTACATGCGATGTTCTCCAGGCGGTGGGGACAGTATGCGTGTCCAATGATCGCTGAAATAAAGGATGCCATGCTACAGCAAGTTCCTCACTAAAGGTCTTTAAAATGAAGGCACTGATGTTGTCTGGGCCGGAGGACTTACGTGCATTCAGATGTCGAAATGTGTTGGCCACTTGTGACACTGAGATTACCACTGCATCTTCAGGCTTCGTCGTAATGGCTTCCTTGAGTGTACTGACAGTGACAGTGACCTCTTCAACAGGCCCACTAGTGTGGATGGGGTCGGGGGCATTGGACACACCGTCAGCAACCATAGATTCTCTGCAAGTTGCTGTGTTTTCCTGTTTGATAGCATCAAGGACTTGTATTGAAGTTTCCTGAAAGTCACGCAGGATGCACAGCTCTGTTTTAATGGCGGAAATATCCTGGACAATGCTTGATGAATCAAAGTAGTCCAAGGTTAGCGGCGGCAAGTTGGACAAGTCGAAGGTGACAAATACTGGTATGTCACTGCCAACTTTGTGAAATATCATCAAGATATCTTGAAGATCAGAATGTTTCTTATTAGATCCTTTCCACACGATAAATCGCAGTAAGGTGACTTCAAGTGGCTGACATAGCCAATTGATCATCACCTCCACCATAGTCTTTTAGCAGATTCTATTGTCCCCTTTGCATAAAAGTCAGAACACTGTTTCAATAAAATGTCTTCATTCAGAGTGTCTATTTTGTTTGAAATAAAGCACAGCAGTACATTAACAATGAGCCCAGACGAAGTGGAGTGGTTGTCATTAGCCGTTAAGGGTATATTCTGCCCGTGGCTGGCAGATCCACCTGCCACTACAGTGGAGGATGTGGCAGATGACGAATCTGTAGGTGAACTCACTGGAGGAAGTTTGACGACCAGCATGTGTTGATGGTTGATCACAGATTGTTCAGATTCAACCGGCACAGTGCCCATATTATGCACCAGGCTCTGCCATTGTTGTTCCTCCATACTGAACGTGTTGTGCAAGACACGTAGGACACATGGAGTCATCACCATTTAAGAGCTCTAAACTGTCACTTTTGCCTCTGCAAATATCACACGCGTGTCATGATCGCAGTTAGCAGTTAGCTGTTAGCTGCTATTTCAAAACTCACTCAGTTCTTCAACCTTTATCAACTAACTACACCTTTAATTCCTCTTCCAGTTTGCTGTCGCTCTTTACAGACATTTTTATTTCAAGTGTTGGTGAGACAAACAACCCCGTTTGCACAAAGCTACAGGCAAGAATGATTTTCTAATGGAGAAAATGTTTCCTCTGTTAATAGTCTTTATTACTATAATGTGCATCATCTCGATCCACCCAGCTGCAACGTGAGCACTGGTCTAGTCTGAAGACGGAACCTGAGTCAGAGTGGCATCCCGTCCAGGGGGACCCGTAGACTCTCACTCACTTCACACTACAGAATGTAGTAATGTGGACTGACACTGGGCCTCACGGCCAATATAGGACGCAGTGGTTCTTTGAGGTACAACATCCGAGGTCTGTGTTTAGAAGAGTGCACTCCAGAGCGGCTATGATACAGCGCAGGACCCTCAAACTCCCAGACCTTTGGTGGAGGATCCGAGTTTGAAAAAGCACACACCAACAAAACTGCCCAAGAAGACGGAGCAAGAGAGAAGTATTTTTGTGTACACTGCCAGGTTGACGTGAGCGCTGCCACGACATCATGACAGTAGTGTGGCAACACACCACCACAACCTCAGCTAGATCTGATGAAATCACCACCAACTATCACATCGTTGATAGGAAACATCACAAATATGTTACGATGACATCATGGCGCTAACACAGCCACAGATCGCACACTGCAGAGGAAAATGCACCAAAAATTTCCCTTAAATTTAGGGGGTGCTACGTATTATATGAAATACAAAGCCTGACTTTGAAGGATGGATGCTGCTGCTGGAGAGGAAGAATGTCGTGAGAGTGTTTTGACTTGTGAGCTTTGTGTTGCGTTTGTGACACCTCGATGTTCATTAGTCCTTATTTTCCTCACATATCACCAAGAACACACATGACTCTGCAAGATACGGTCACAAAACCACCACGACATCAACAACACGCACCAATGTGTTGGCACCATCAGACACAACATATCAAAGTGGCAAATCATTTTTTAAAGCATTTCAAAAAATGTTACAGCACATCGCAGGTCCTGATGGTCCAGAAACACACATGATGACCGACAGGGATTTGCTGCTCAATGTCAGCAAGGCATGAACAGGACTCATCAAGTCCTACAGTTCCATGTGCATCACATTAAACATTGTAGAAGTCTCAGTACCAGTCCAGTACCCATACCCTCTTCTCAATTTACTGTTCTGTATTAATTCTGCCATTGCAGAAGTGAAAATGACCTTTGTCAAGGTCACTGACAGAACCCATACCATGACGAACCCTGGCTTTCAGGCTTGTTCCTGATAACAGTCTGAGTCCTCTATTTAAACAGTTCTTTTAGTCAGACAGGGAAGACTGGGTGGCCCCCTCATCCCGATTCATGCTTCTTGGACCTCACTTGCGGATCTCGATGGCCTCACTGATCCAGTGGTGGTGTTTGTTGCTTTCAGCACGTATGACCCTGGCATTGGTCCAGTCCATGATGTGATTTTTTTCCTCTTGCAATGGTCGGATATGGCTGATCTGAGATTTTCCTGCTCGGCTTGTTCTTTTATTGCTCTTGTTTGTCTATTGGCTGTCTCTTTTTCACATTCTTTTTGATGTTCATTCTTCCTTGTTCCATATTGTCTCCCTGTCTCCCCAGTGTATGTGTTGTTGCATGATAGGCATGGTATTTCATATATTACATCGCATTTGTCTTGTCCTTGGGCCTGACTAAAAGCTGTCTGAGTTTGGTTTGTGGTTTGACTGGTGTATTGATGTATTTTTTTCATGACTCTTTGGATGCGTTCAGTGACCCCCCTGATATATGGCAGTGTGACTATGGCCGGTTTGTTTTTGTTGAGAGTGTTCTTTTTCTTCTTTTGTACCTGTTTTCTGTGTTTTGTAACTGTTTTTTACCTTTTTCTATTGCCCATTGTGGATACTGGCAGTTTGTGAGTGCATTGTGTACAGTATGTGTGTCTCCTCCTCTTCCCTGTCCTGTGTATCTGTGACTATAGTGGCCCGGTTGTACAGTGTTCTGACTACTGACAGCTGGTGTTCTGTGGGGTGTTCTGATGTCCAGAACAAATATTGGTCCGTGTGTGTGGGTTTCCTGTGTATTTTAAGTTTGATACTGCCGTCTGTGTTATGGTGTATTTTTAAGTCCAAAAAAGCTATTTCATTGTTTGTTTCCTCTTCGTATGTGAATTTGATGCTGTCTGTATGGTCTGTGGTGTTGAGGTGATCTGTGAGCTGTTGCATGTGTCCGGTTTTTATTTTTTCTAGAATGTCATCGACATTCATCCGCTGGATCAGAGAGGCCATCGAGATCCGCAAGCGAGGTCCAAGAAGCATGAATCGGGATGAGGGGGCCTACACCCTATCACATACATGGGATGCCGTCCTGGAGAAGACGTCAGACAGTAGGGGGCGTAAGTTCCCCCTGCTGTCTGGCCAAACCAAGAAGTAGCAGCCTACAAGACACGTCACTTCCCCATCTTGTGATGCTTCTGAGGAAGGCTACAGGAAGTAGCCGAAACATGTAAAGCAGGTAAAACAATCTTCCCTGTCTGACTAAAAGTGTTGTGAAAGTGTAGTGACACGGACCCACAACAGGGGGCGTAAATGAACGGACAATGAAAGAGTCGAATATGAACACTTTACTGTTGTGAATGAGCACAACACAGAGGAATGTGAAATTTTACAGACAGTCAATCACAAGGGTGACGTGTCACAGATAAGGAACACCACAGGAAAGCGGCTGCAAAAAAGAGTTCAGACTGACACACAGTTTACTTTAAGGCTGAGAATAGTACCTGAACGGTTCGACGATATCTCGGCAATGACGTGGAGATGACGTCCGGGTTTTACGATGAAGCATGAATGGGTGACAGCTGTCACCACCGGCTGTGTCCGTGGCGGCAGCGCCCTCTCATGCCTGAAGCCCGCACTTCAGGCAGGGCGACCTCTGGTGGTGGGCCAGCAGTACCTCCTCTTCTGGCGGCCCACACAACAGGACCCCCCCCCCCCGTCAATGGGCGCCTCCTGGCGCCCGACCAGGTTTATCGGGGTGTCGACGGTAGAAATCGGCCAGGAGGGCCGGATCCAGGATGAAGCTCCTCTTCACCCAGGAGCGTTCTTCGGGTCCATACCCCTCCCAGTCCACCAGATATTGGAACCCCCGGCCCATTCAACGGACGTCCAGGAGCCGGCGCACTGTCCAGGCCGGCTCCCCGTCAATGATCCGGGCAGGAGGCGGCGCCGGACCGGGAGCACAGAGGGGTGAGGTGTGGTGTGGTTTGATCCTGGAGATGTGGAATACCGGGTGGATCCGCAGTGAAGCTGGGAGTTGGAGCTTCACTGCGGCAGGGCTGAGGACCTTGAGGATTCGGAAGGGTCCGATGAACCTGTCCATCAGTTTCGGTGATTGCACCTGAATCGGGATGTCCTTCGTCGATAGCCACACCTCCTGCTCGGGCTGGTATGCAGGGGCCAGGGACCGCCAGCGGTCTGCATGGGTCTTGGCCCTCGTCCGGGCCTTCAACAAGGCAGAACGGGCGGTGCGCCACACCCGGCGGCACCTCCGAAGGTGGGCCCGGACCGAGGGCACACTGACCTCTCCCTCAACCACGGGAAATAATGGGGGCTGGTACCCCAAACACACCTCAAACGGGGAGAGGCCGGTGGCCGGTGCTGGCTGAGCTACAGGTTGATATATGGACAAAAAGATGGTTATGATGAGCAGGAAGATGCTGTTTGTCCTAATTTGTGCCGTGAATGAAGCTGTTGATCTGGATGCCAGACACGGTTGTCCTGTTGGTTGGACCCACTTCAACAGCCGCTGTTTCCTCTACGTCTCTTGTGCCATGAGCTGGACTGAGGCTAAGGAACACTGTCAAGACACTGGCTGTTATGTGCATACTCGATCCAGGCCAGGTGGTTGCTCCAGGCCGTCGGGTGCGCAGATGTCACACAGCGGAGGGTCTTTTCCAACTCCTGGTTGGCCCGTTCTGCCTGTCCGTTCGTCTGTGGGTGGTACCCAGACGAGAGGCTCACGGTGGCCCCCAGTTCCCTGCAGAAACTCCTCCAGACCTGAGAGGAAAACTGGGGACCACGATCTGAGACAACGTCAGTAGGTATCCCATGCAGACGGACGACATGGTGGACCAGGAGGTCCGCTGTCTCCTGGGCCGTAGGGAGTTTCGGGAGGGCCACGAAGTGGGCCTCCTTGGAGAATCGGTCCACTATCGTGAGGATGGTGGTGTTGCCCTGGGACGGTGGGAGGCCCGTGACAAAATCCAGGCCGATGTGGGACCAGGGGCGATGAGGCACAGGAAGCGGTTGGAGCAGTCCTTGGGACTTCCTGTGGTCAGCCTTGCCCCTGGCGCAGGTGGTGCAGGCCTGGATGTACTCCCGGACGTCGGCCTCCATAGACGCCCACCAGAAGCGCTGCCGGACAACTGCCACGGTCCTTCACACCCCCCGATTACAGGAGAGCTTGGAACCGTGACAGAAGTCTAGGACTGCAGCCCTGGCCTCTGGTGGGACGTATAGTCTGTCCTTTGGTCCAGTTCCCGGATCCAGGCTTTGTGCTAGGGCCTCCCGGACAGTCTTCTCCACGTCCCAGGTGAGGGTGGCCACGATAGTGGACTCAGGAAGGATGGGCTCCGGTGGATCCGACAGCGCAGTTTTGACCTCCTCTTCGTGTAGGCATCCGACAAGGCATCCGATCTCTGGTTCTTGGTCCCGGGGCGATAGGTGATCCGGAAGTCAAAACGCCCGAAGAACAGTGACCAGCGGGCTTGCCTGGGGTTCAGCCGCCTGGCGGTCCTGATATACTCCAGGTTCTGATGGTCAGTGAAAACCGTGAACGGCACAGACGCTCCCTCCAACAGGTGTCTCCACTCCTCAAGAGCCTCTGTCACCGCAAGGAGTTCTCGATTGCCGACGTCATAGTTCCGTTCAGCCGGGGTCAACCTGCGAGAAAAGTAGGCACACGGGTGAAGAACCTTATCGGTCTCTTTGCTCTGGGATAGCACGGCTCCTATCCCTGAGTCAGAGGCGTCCACTTCAACCACAAACTGGCGGCTAGGGTCGGGCTGCACCAAAACTGGCGCAGTAGAGAACCGTCGTTTCAACTCCTTGAACGCGGCTTCGCACCGATCCGACCAGGAGAAGGGGACTTTTGGATAGGTCAGGGCTGTCAGGGGGCTAACTACCTGACTGTAGCCCTTAATGAACCTCCTATAGAAATTAGCGAAGCCGAGGAACTGTTGCAGCTTCCTACGGCTTGTTGGTTGGGGCCAATCTCTCACCGCCGCAACCTTGGCCGGATCAGGGGCGACGGAGTTAGAGGAGATGATAAACCCCAGGAAGGACAAAGAAGTGCGGTGAAACTCGCACTTCTCACCCTTCACAAACAGTCGGTTCTCTAACAACCGCTGCAGGACCTGACGTACATGCTGGACATGAGTCTCAGGATCCGGAGAAAAGATGAGAATATCGTCCAGATATACGAAGACGAATCGGTGCAGGAAGTCCCGCAAGACATCGTTAACCAAGGCTTGGAACGTCGCGGGGGCGTTGGTGAGGCCGAACGGCATGACCAGGTACTCAAAGTGACCTAACGGGGTGTTAAATGCCGTCTTCCACTCGTCTCCCTTCCGGATCCGAACCAGGTGATACGCATTCCTAAGATCCAGCTTAGTAAAGATTTTGGCTCCATGCAGGGGGGTGAACACGGAATCTAACAACGGCAATGTGTATCGGTTGCGAACCGTAATCTCGTTCAGCCCCCTGTAATCAATGCATGGACGGAGTCCGCCATCTTTCTTGCCCACAAAAAAGAAACCCATCGGGGGAGGTGGAGTTCCGGATCAGCCCGGCAGCTAATGAGTCCCCGATGTAGGTCTCCATTGATTCGCGCTCAGGTCGTGAGAGGTTGTACAGCCTGCTGGACGGGAACTCAACGCCTGGAATCAGATCAATGGCACAATCGTACGGACGGTGCGGGGGAAGGGCGAGTGCCAGATCCTTGCTGAAGACATCAGCAAGATCGTGGTACTCAACCGGCACCGCCGTCAGATTGGAAGGGACTTTGACCTCCTCCTTAGCATGTAAACCGTGAGGAACCGAGAATCCTAAACACACCCGATGGCAGGTTTCGCTCCACTGAACCACCACCCCAGACGGCCAATCAATCCGGGGATTGTGTTTCAACATCCATGGGAAGCCTAAAATCACGCGGGAGGTAGAAGGAGTCACAAAAAACTCGATCTCCTCCCGATGATTTCCAGACACCACCAGAGTTACAGGTTGTGTCTTGTGCGTGATTAAAGGGAGAAAGGTGCCATCTAGTGCCCGCACCTGCAATGGTGAAGGGAGCGCCACCAGAGGGAGCCCTACCTCCCTTGCCCATCTGCTGTCCAGCAGATTCCCTTCTGACCCCGTGTCCACCAGTGCTGGGGCTTGAAGGGTTAAATCCCCGCTTAGGATTGTAACTGGGAGTCGTGTGGAAATATGTGTATGCCCCACGTGAATGTCTTGGCCCACCCTAAGCCCAGTTCCTAGGGGGCGGGTGTTGGTGTTTAACCGCTTGGGGCAGTCTCTCTGCATGTGCTCATTTGAACTGCAGACAAAACACTCCCCGCGGGCCAGCCTCCGCTGTCTGATAGATGGTCTAAATGTGGCCCTGCTCATGTCCATAGCTTCGTCAGCAGGGGGAGCTGTAGCCACACGGAGCGTTGAGGCTGTGGAGCGTGGGGAGGGCAGAACCTTTTCGAACCCGGAAGGGAGAGGGACGGCGCGTGCCCGGCCACGTCCTTCGTCTCGCTCCCGACCGCGTTCCTCCAACCGATTGTCTAACCATATAACGAGATCGATAAGCCCATCTAAATCCCGCGGTTCTTCCTTAGCTACCAGGTGCTCCTTCAAGACCGACGACAGTCCGTTTATGAAGGTGGCGCGGAGCGCAACGTTATTCCAGCCGGACCTCGCAGCCGCGATGCGGAAGTCGACTGCATATTCGGCTGCGCTCCGGCGCCCCTGTCGCATTGACAGCAGCACTGTTGAAGCGGTCTCTCCTCTGTTAGGGTGATCAAACACTGTTCTGAACTCCCTCACAAACCCAGTATAAGAGGTAAGGAGCCATGAGTTTTGCTCCCAAAGCGCTGTAGCCCAAGCGCGTGCCTCACCACGAAGCAAGTTAACAACATAAGCCACCTTGCTGGCGTCAGACGCGTACATCACGGGTCGTTGTGCAAAGACGAGCGAACACTGCATCAGAAAGTCCGCGCACGTCTCCACACAACCCCCGTATGGCTCTGGGGGACTTATGTATGCTTCAGGGGATGGTGGGGGGGTTCGTTGAACGACCAGTGGAACGTTAATATCCGGCACCGGGTCGGCAGGAGGAGGAGCCGCAGCAGCGCTCTGACCGCGCACTTCCACCTGTGCGGTGAGAGCCTCCATCCTGCGATTAAGGATGACGTTTTGCTCGGTCATCAAATCCAGCTGAGCGGTAAAGGCGGTGAGGATTTGCTGAAACTCGCCGAGCACGCCTCCTGCAGACGCCTGTGGACCCTACTCTTCCATTGGCTGTCCAACAGATGGGTGACGCCCCTCGGGATCCATGACGCTGGCCGAGATATCCTGTTGTGAAAGTGTAGTGACACGGACCCACAACAGGGGGCGTAAATGAACGGACAATGAAAGAGTCGAATATGAACACTTTACTGTTGTGAATGAGCACAACACAGAGGAATGTGAAATTTTACAGACAGTCAATCACAAGGGTGACGTATGGGCAGGCTCGAGGATAGAAGACGTCTGTCCTGAGATGAACCGGAACCACACGATTTCCTCCGCCACCGAACCCGGAGAATACTGGAGCCGCCAGGTCCCAAGTCCCCAGGTGGCCACCGTCTTCAAAGGTCGGATCTGGTACTGCTGGCAGGGAGCAGAGACAATAAGATATGGGTGTGTGCACACCCAGTAACAACAACGGTGGGAATTCCACCTCCACCTCTAAAACACACTCGTGCAGCTCCTGTCTACCCACTTATCTGGTAGAGGTGTGAAGCGAAGCCGTCGCTGATCACACCAAACGCTGGTCTCACAGATAAGGAACACTACAGGAAAGCGGCTGCAAAAAAGAGTTCAGACTGACACACAGTTTACTTTAAGGTTGAGAATAGTACCTGAACGGTTCAACGATATCTTGGCAATGAGGTGGAGATGACGTCCGGGTTTTATGGAGTGAGATGATGAAGCATGAATGAGTGACAGCTGTCACCCCCGGCTGTGTCCGTGGCGGCAGCGCCCTCTCGTGCCTGAAGCCTGCACTTCAGGCAGGGCGACCTCTGGTGGTGGTCCAGCAGTACCTCCTCTTCTGGCGGCCCACACAACAAAAAGAACTGTTTAAATAGTTAACTTAAGAAGACAGTATGAAATTTCACAAAAGTCTGAATCCTCCTTTTGGTTTTTGGTCTGGAGTTGACGGCATGTCCATTTCTTCCAAAGATCTGAAACACTGATTTGTCTGACCGCAACACACATTTCCACTATCTGATGGTCCAACCCAGATGCCTGTGAGCCCAAACATGTCAATGAAGCTTCAGGTTTTTTTTTTGTTGTTGTTGTTTTTTGCACAGCAATGTTTTAAGCGACATTTACAAATGTAAATCCATGTTTCCTGAAGTAATCCCATGCCTGTGTGATTATATCAACTATTGATGAATGGTGGTTCTTGACGCAGTGCTGCCTGAGTGATCAGAGATCACCGATGTTCAACTTAGACTTGCACCCTTGCCGTTTATTCTTCCAGATTCCTTGAATTGTTTCATGGCATTTTGCAAATCCCTTCCCATCTTTCTTTAAGGAACATTGTTTTCAAATATTTCAATAATTTTCTCACACATTTGTTGACAAAATGGAGATCCTCCACCCATCTTTGCTCCTCAGAGACTCAGCTTTTCATGGAAACTGTTTTTTGTACCATGATTACAGTCACATGTTTGAAATAACATTATTTATTCACTGATTTTTTTTTTTTTACCTCATTACTTTTTTAGAATATGTTGCAGATCTGAGATACACGAATGGATGTTTATTAACAAATATTTGTTTTTTGTTTGTTTTAAATCTTCCATATCATCTCATATTTGTGTGATTTGCATTGTATTATTATGTGAATGTTTAAACTTGTGTTACAATGTCTGTACAGCTTTTATGTTGAATTTTTAGGAACATATACATTTTAAAAGTCTGTTTCTAAATGTTCTGTCCACTTTCCATACCAGCACAGGCTGATGTTTCCTGCTGATGTAACTGTCAGGGTGTTGTGATCAAAAACCACAGTGGTCAGGGATCAAACCAGACACCTTTTGTTCTTCAATAGCTGCCATGTTTCACACAGGACCTTAATTAATATATGAACTTATTTTGCCTTGTGTTACATCTCCCCCTTGTGGTCATTTATGAAAAATGTGAGGGTGTGCAGCAGGAAATCAGGATGTGAGCCCAGGGGCGTAGCACCAAATCCCCCCCCCCCCCCCCCCACACACACACTGTTGTGCTCTTTTTTTTATCAACAGAAACACCAAATTTCTAATACATGGTCAAACCAGATCTACCTCATGTATACCTTAGATCACGCCTGGGAGTCACAACCCTTTTTAAAGTTGGGGAACAATATTGAGTTGGGGGGTCTGGGGGACCAAATTCCAGCATTTTCTAGGAAAATGCTGCAATTTGTTGCATCCCCATGCATTTTAACAGAGATATACCCCATTGTTAACTTGACCACAAATTAGGGTTTGGGATATAAAATCTACAGTCACAGCAATATATCTAATTTAACACAATTTTCCAAAATAAGTAATTAAATAAAAGTAAGTGTAATTCATCACTTAACAGTGTGTAATTGTCTTTGTGAAGAAAAAAAAATACATAATGCACTATTCTACAATTAAAACATTAAAGAACAGATTACCCATCTTATAGTCAATGTCATTCACTAAACTCAGTCCATATTAATAACAAACAGACTTTCAGAATATTACTCCCTTAACCTACAAGTTGTAGATTAAGGAAGTACTGTACTGTCTTATGAAGTAATATAAAATAATGGCATAATAAAATGACATATTTTATAACCTGTTATGTGTCGGACGCAGCCCGGAGAACCGACCAGCGTTTGAAGGACCCAGTATAAAATAAGCAGGGCACGGTACAAAGGATAACAGAGTTTAATAAACATAACAGTGCTGTGAAAAATATAAAAGTGCGCGGTCTGGCGTGGTGGATTGCGGTGCACTCCCAGCAGCGCTAACGGTCCGGAGCCAGAACTGGTTCGGACCCAAGGACCCCGCCGACACCCCCCAGGTGGCCGCGACAAACCGAGTCTGTGAAAGAAGGAATCATTATGTGAGTCCACACTCAACACACAGAGAGAACGCTCAAAGGTGCACAAACAGCAAACACTTCCTGGCTTAATTACTAATCAGCTTCCCACCCTGCAGGCATGGAACATCCAGTTCACAAACTCACTGCAGCGGAAGCTGATTTAAACGACCAACATACAGCTCAATATAATAAGGTGTGAGGGACACCACATTTACTGACTGTATAAATGTTAGTCACAAAATCTAACGTACCTCAGGAAGTGTGCTGACGAGCGTGAGACCTCACCCCCTCCTCTTTCACAGACCATGCATCAAACCTGGACGTTCTCTGCATCCACTGATGATGAGATGGCTCCCGAGACGACGATCTCACCCGTCTGGTCACAAGGTCGAGTCTCTGGCAAATACACACTGTGTACTCCAGTCTTAAATGCCACCATGTTCCAATCCATGTAGATGCACCACAGCTGTGAGTCCTGACGAGCCGCAGGTGATCAGGGTGAGGTCCTGATAAACTCAGCTACACAGCCACTCAGTCCCAAATGCGCACCACCTGGAAGGAAAAACAAAAGACAAACAAAAAGGCAGCCAGGCCCCCCAGCCATACAACATAACCCTGTATTTGAAAAAAGGCCATTCCTGTTATTTCTTAACAATATTAGACTGAATAAATAAATGCAATATATTTGTGTTTGTTAAAAATAAGGAAAAAGGTTAATTCATATTATATACTCTCTACATTCATACCATAATAGCCCTATTCCTTTTCTGTATACTTTGTAATTCTCTGTAATATTATATACTTTGTCATCTTCTATCTGTCCCTCAGTTCCTGGGACTACAAAGACACACCATTCATAGGCTAATCCTAAAAAGCAAATAGACAAAACAGGAAAAAAAAATGTTGTAAAGGTTACTAAAATTTAATTACATTTTTAATTACATTTTAGTTAAATAATTTGCTTGTAAAGTGGCTCCATAAGCTCACCTTCACTAACATCCTCGTTGCTTGTGTTATTTATGGTTTTGTCTTTTTATTGTGTTTTAAAATTTTGAATTCGATTTTCTCTGTTTTTATTATGTTGTGTGAAACACCTTGAGGCGAACTCATTGTGAATTGGCACTATATAAATTAATAAATTTGATTTGATTTGACAAGATGAGGGACCAGAACCTGGACCAGCACCTCCTGCTTTGTCTGAAACTAAAGGCCAAGGGGTTCATAATGTTAATATTACATTATGATAATACATTTTTTTTTATTGTAAAAAGTTTAACCTATTTGTGTGTGTGCATGTGTTTTTGTAGGCAGGCGAGTGTGCAACTGGACTGTGGTCATATTATAACCCACAGAAGACAGGCAGGCTAATGCATGTTTTTTCTGTCATTGTAATAAAACAGACTTTTCCAAATCTGCACATATATAATGAAAGGTACAGCGCCTAAATGCATGCAGTTATTTTTAGCATTTGCGTAATTATTTTGCTATAAATGTGCTAACAACTAGTGGAAAGTCAGGGGAGAGTGACTCAAGACATTTGATTTTCTTGCAGCAGGAGTAAGCTGTCCTGCTCCAGTCCTGCTCCTGTCCTGCTCCTTTCCTGCTCCAGTCCTGCTCCTGCTCTGCCGAGTTATCAGCTTACCCGTCAGGTAAACCAACTCAGCCGTTCGGTGCCGTACGCACACATTTTTGCAACAGAGCTTTTTGCAGTTGTTAACCTTTTTGTACACTTGCAGCTTGTAGCCGAGTTTGTGGAAGTTGGAGGAGTTGGCGTCTCCACTCCTCACTTCAGACTTGATTGAGTGTTACATAAGGCACTGCACGTACTCTGAGTTCCTGTGTTTGGAGGTGGAGGTTTTTCCCTCAGGAAGGAACTGTACTTTTTGCTGACTGTTTGCTAGGTGTACACACACCCACCTTAACCTGTTTGTTTTCCCTGCCAGCAGTACAGGATGTGACAGCTGGAAGCAGTGGCCATCTGGGGACTCGGGACTTGGTGGCTCCGGTGTATTGCAGGTCTCCCTTGTTGGTGGAACCTTGTGGGTCCCGGCTCTTCTCTGGATAGGCGTCTCCTACCCTCGGGCCTGCCCAAACGTCACCTTTTGTGGAACTTTAATTGACAGACTAAAGCAGTATTTTGACCTGTTGTGCACATTTGCAGTATTGTATTTATTGGCATCTCTATTGTCCGTTCATTTACGCCCCCTGGTGTGGGTCCGTGTCTTACACTTTCCCCAACAGGATAACTCGGCCAAACGTCATGGATTCCGAGGGGCACATACCATCCGTTGAACAATCAATGGAGATGCAAGGTGCACAGGCTCCAGCAGGAGACATGATGGGTGAGTTGCAGCAAATACTGACCACCCTCACTGCTCGGCTGGATTTGGTGACCGAGCAGAACATACTGCTCAATCGTAGGATGGAGGCTCTCACCGCTCAGGTGGAAGTGCGCAGACAGGGCGCGGCTGCAGCTCCTCCTTCTGCGGACCTGTTGCTGAACAGAGACCCTCCAGTGGTCGTTCAACGAACCCCCCCCCCCCATCCCCTGAAGCATATATTAGCCCCCCCGAACCGTACGGAGGTTGTGTTGAGACGTGCATGGACTTCTTGATGTAGTGCTCACTCGTCTTTGCACAACGTCCCGTTATGTACGCGTCAGACTCCAGCCGGGTGGCTTATGTCGTCAATTTGCTTCGAGGTGAGACACGCGCCTGGGCTATGGCGCTTTGGGAACAGAATTTGCGGCTCCTAACGACATACACTGGGTTTGTGAGGGAGTTCAGACAGGTGTTCGATCACCCTAATCGAGGTGAAACTGCTTCTAACGTGCTGCTGTCAATTCGACAGGGGCGACGGAGTGCCGCTGAGTATGCAGTCGACTTACGCGTCACGGCAGCGAGAGCCGGCTGGAATACGGTAGCACTCCGCGCCGCCTTTGTAAATGGACTGTCTCCGGTCCTTAAGGAGCACCTGGTGGCTAAAGACGAGCCATGGGAATTAGACGGGCTTATCGACCTCGTTATACGGTTAGACAACCGATTAGAAGAACCTCGACGGGAGCGAGACGAAGGGCGTGGCCGGGCATGAGCCGTCCCTCTCCCTTCCAGGTCCAAAACAGCGCCGCCTTCCCCACGCTCCAAAGCCAGAGCGCTCCGCGTGACGACAGCTCCCCCTGCTGACGAAGCTATGGACACGAGCAGGGCGAAAATGAGATCAGCCAACAGACAAAGGGGCTGGTCCGCGGCGAGTGTTTCATCTGCGGCTCGAGTGAGCATTTGCAGAAGAATTGCCCCAAGCGGTTAAATGCCAACGCTCGCCCTTAGAGACTGGGCTAAGGGTGGGCCATAACACACACGCAGGAAATGCACGTAAATCCGCACGAGTCCCAGTTATGATCTTCTGTGGGGATTTAACCCTTCATGCCCCAGCACTCATCGACACGGGGTCAGAGGGGAATCTGCTTGATAGCAGATGGGCTAAGGAAGTAGGGCTCCCTCTAGTGGCTCTTCCTTCTCCACTGAAGGTACAGGCACTAGATGGCACCCTTCTTCCATTAATAACACACCAGACACAGCCCTTAACACTGGTTGTGTCTGGAAACCACAGGGAGGAGATTGTGTTTTATGTAACACCTTCTACCTCCAGAATTATTTTGGGTTATCCATGGATGAGTAAGCACAGTCCCCGGATCGATTGGCCGACTGGGGTTGTGGCTTAATGGAGCGAAACCTGCCACCAGGAGTGTCTAAGATCCTCGGTCCCACGCGGTGCAACTGCTAAAGAGGAGGTCCGTGTTCCCCCCAATCTGACAGCTGTGCCGGCTGAGTACCATGAGCTTGCTGACGTTTTCAGCAAAGATCTGGCACTCACCCTTCCCCTGCACCGACCGTATGATTGTGCCATTGATTTGATTCCGGGCGCTGAGTATCCGTCCAGTAGGCTGTACAATCTCTCACACCCTGAGCGCGAATCAGTGGAGACCTACATCCGGGACTCTTTAGCTGCCGGGTTAATCCGGAACTCTTCCTCCCCGTTAGGTGCTGGTTTCTTTTTTGTGGGCAAGAAGGACGGGGGACTCTGTCCATGCATTGATTATAGAGGGCTGAACGAGATTACGGTTCGCAACCGATACCTGTTGCCTCTATTGGATTCAGTGTTCACGCTCCTGCATGGAGCCAAAATATTCACAAAACTGGATCTTAGGAATGCTTATCACCTGGTTCGGCTCCGGAAGGGAGATGAATGGAAGACGGCATTTAACACCCCGTTAGGTCACTTTGAGTACCTGGTCATGCCGTTCGGCCTCACTAATGCGTCTTGCGGGACTTCCTGCATCGGTTCATCTTCGTATACCTGGACGATATCCTCATCTTCTGCCCGGATCCTGAGACCCATGTTAAGCATGTTATGTCAGGTCCTGCAGCGGTTGTTGGAGAACCGGCTGTTTGTGAAGGGCGAGAAGTGTGAGTTCCACCGTACTTCTTTGTCCTTCCTGGGGTTCATCATCGGGTTCATCATCTCCTCCAACTCCGTCGCACCCGATCCGGCCAAGGTAGTGGCGGTGAGAGATTGGCCCCAACCGGCAAGCCATAGGAAGCTGCAACAGTTCCTCGGCTTTGCAAATTTCTACAGGAGGTTCATTAAGGGCTACAGTCAGGTGTTTGGTCCCCTGACAGCCCTGACCTCCCCAAAAGTCCCCTTCACCTGGTCGGATTGGTGCGAAGCCGCGTTTAGGGAGTTGAAACGCCGGTTCTCGACTGCGCCAGTTCTGGTGCAGCCCGATCCTAACCGCCAGTTTGTAGTTGAAGTGGATGCCTCTAATCCAGGGATAGGAGCTGTGCAGCCCCGGCAGAACGGAACTATGATGTCGGCAATCGGGAGCTCCTGGTGGTGAAAGAGGCCCTGGAGGAGTGGAGACACCTGTTGGAGGGAGCTGTGGTTCCATTTACGGTTTTCACTGACCATCGGAACCTGGAGTACATCCGGACCGCTAAGCATCTGAACCCCAGGCAAGCCCGTTGGTCACTGTTCTTTGGACATTTTGACTTCCGGATCACATACCGCCCTGGGACCAAAAACCAATGGTCTGACGCACTGTCCCGGGTGCATGAAGAGGAGGTCAGAACAGAGCTGTTGGATCCACCTGACACCATCATCCTGGAGTCCGCTATCGTCGCCACCCTCACGTGGGACATAGAAAACATCGTCAGGGAGGCCCTGACGCATCACCGGACCCCGGCGGTGGACCATCGAACAGATTGTACGTCCCACCAGATGCAAGAGCTGCGGTCCTGGACTTCTGTCACGGTTCCAAGCTCTCCTGCCATCCAGGGGTGCGAAGAACCGTGGCAGTGGTCCGGCAGCGATTCTGGTGGGCGTCAATGGAAACCGATGTCCGGGAGTATGTCCGGGCCTGCACCACCTGCGCCAGGAGCAAGGCTGTACACCAACAAGAGAAAGGACTCCTCCAGCCGTTGCTGGTGCCTCGATGCCCCTGGTCCCATATAGGCCTGGACTTCGTCACGGGTCTCCCTGCGTCCCAGGGAATGACTGCCATAATGACGATAGTGGACCGGTTCTCCAAGGCGGCCCACTTCGTGGCCCTCCCGAAGCTCCCGACAGCCCAGGAGACTGCAGACCTCCTGGTCCACCACGTCGTGCGTCTGTATGGTATCCCCACGAACATCGTCTCAGACCATGGTCCCCAGTTCTCCCCGCAAGTCTGGAGGAGTTTCTGTAGGGAACTGGGGGCCACTGTGAGCCTCTCGTCCGGTGCCACCCACAGACAAATGGACAAGCAGAGCGGGCTATGTTGTGTGGGCCGCTGAAGAGAAGGTACTGCTGGCCCACCACCACAAGATGGCGCCCTGCTTGAAGTGCGGGCTTCAAGCACGAGAAGGCGTCGGAGCAACCAGGAGTGACAGCTGTCACTCATCATCCGTACCAGCTGTCACTCATCCACTACTCATCACCACCACCATAAAGGCCGGACTGCAACTCCACCTCCCCGCCGAGAAATCAGCTACCATTCAGGTAATTTCTCTGCTGACAGACACTTTGTGTGTAATAACCTGAACTTCTATTGCAGCCGTTTTCCTGGAGTGTTGCCTTATCTGGAGGATTGGCGTTTGGTGTGACAGCGACGGCTTCGCCTCACACCCCAACCCAGATAAGTGGTTAACCAGGAGCTGCACGAGTGTGTGTGATTGGAGGTGGAGGTTCTCCCTCCTTTACTAAACACTGACTGTGGGATTACTGAGTGTGCAAACTCACACTCATCAGGACTGTCTCTGTTTTCTGCCAGTCTGACTGCTGAAGACAGCGGCCACCTGGGGCGCAGGGCTTGGCGGCTCCGGTGTTCTTCAGCTCCGTTGGTGGTGGAAGCTGTGTGGGGATCCAGCTCTTCTCTCGCCAGGCGTCTTCTATCATCGAGCCTGCCCACACGTCACCTGGTGTATGATTGACAGTCCACCATATTGTTATTGTCTGTACGTCGTTGTGCGATTCACAACATTAAATTGTTACTTTCGGCTTATCCATTGTCCGTTCATTACCGCCCCCTGTTGTGGGTCCGTGTCATGTCACTTTCACAACAGGATTTCTCGGCCAGCGTTATGGATCCCGAGGGGCGTCAACCATCGCTTGAACAGCCAATGGAAGAGCGAGGTGCACAGGTGCCAGCAGGAGGCGTGTTAGGTGAGCTGCAGCACATCTTAACCACCTTTACCGCTCGGTTGGACTTAGTTACCGAGCAGAGCAGTGTTCTCAATCGCAGGATAGAGGCTCTCACCGCCCAGGTGGAAGCGCGTGCTCAGGGCGAACCCCCCCACCTTCCCCTGAAGCATACATAAGCCCTCCGGAGCCATACGGAGGCTGTGTGGAGACGTGCGCGGACTTCTTGATGCAGTGCTCGCTCGTCTTTTCACAGCGTCCCGTCATGTACGCGTCAGACGCTAGCCGGGTGGCTTACGTTATAAATTTGCTTCAAGGAGAGGCACGCGCCTGGGCTACGGCGCTTTGGGAGCAGAATTCACGGCTCCTAACGGTTTATACTGAGTTTGTGAGGGAGTTCCGACAGATGTTCGACCACCCTCATAGAGGCGAGACCGCTTCAAGTGTGCTGCTGTCGATACGGCAGGGGCGTCGGAGCACAGCGAAGTATGCAGTCGACTTCCGCATCGTGGCAGCGCGAGCCGGCTGGAATGCTGTTGCGCTCCGCGCCGCCTTTGTAAACGGACTGTCTCTGGTCCTTAAGGAGCACCTGGTGGCGAAGGACGAGCCGCGGGATTTAGATGGGCTTATCCACCTGGTTATACGGTTAGACAACCGATTAACGGAACACCGATGGCAGCGAGACGAGAGGCGTGGTCAAGTACACGCCGTCCCTCTTCCTCCCGGGTCTGAAAGGGAGCCGACTTCCCCACGCTCCACTGCCAGGGCTCTCCACGTGACAACAGCTCCCCCTGCTGACGTTGCTATGGAAACGAGCAGGGCCAAAAAACGATCAGATCAGAGACAAAGGAGGCTGATCCGTGGAGAGTGTTTTCTCTGCAGCTTTACCGAGCACATACAGAGAGAATGCCCCAAACGGTCAAAACAGCAGCACTCGTCCTTAGAGACTGGGCTAAGGGTGGGTCACAACACCCACGTGGGGAAACCCCGACGATCTGCACGAATCCCAGTCACGATCCTGAGTGGGGATCTAACCCTTCACGCCCCAGCACTGGTGGACACGGGGTCGGAGGGGAATCTGCTGGATAGCAGATGGGCAAAGGAGGTTGGGCTCCCTCTAGTGGCCTTACCGTCACCATTGTCGGTGCGGGTACTAGATGGCACCCTTCTTCCACTAATCACACACCAGACTCAGCCAGTGACATTGGTGGTGTCTGGGAATCACAGGGAGGAGATTGTGTTTTATGTAACACCTTCTACCTCCCGAGTGATTTTGGGTTTTCCATGGATGTTAAAACACAATCCCCGGATTGATTGGCCGTCTGGGGTTGTGGTTCAGTGGAGCGAAACCTGCCACCGGGAGTGTTTAGGATCCTCGGTTCCACCCGGTGTGACAGCTAAGGAGGAGGTTTTAGTCTGGTGGCGGTGCCGGCTGAGTACCACGACCTTGCTGACGTCTTCAGCAAGGATCTGGCACTCACGCTGCCCCCGCACCGTCCGTATGATTGTGCCATTGATTTGATACCGGGCGCTGAGTACACGTCCAGCAGGCTGTACAACCTCTCATGTCCGGAAAGCGAATCAATGGAGACCTACATTGGGACTCGTTAGCTGCCCGGTTAATCCGGAACTCCACCTCCCCGATGGGTGCTGGTTTCTTTTTTGTGGGCAAGAAGGACGGCGGACTCCGTCCATGCATTGATTACAGAGGGCTGAATGAGATCACGGTTCGCAACCGATACCCGTTACCTCTGTTGGATTCAGTGTTCACGCCCCTGCATGGAGCCCAAATTTTCACAAAATTGGATCTTAGGAATGCTTATCACCTGGTTCGGATCCGGGAGGGAGACGAGTGGAAGACGGCATTTAACACCCCGTTAGGTCACTTTGAGTACCTGGTCATGCCGTTTGGCCTCACCAATGTGCCCGCGTCGTTCCAAGCGTTGGTTAATGACGTCTTGCGGGACTTCCTGTATCGGTTTGTCTTCGTATATCTAGACGATATACTCATCTTTTCTCCGGATCCTGAGACCCATGTCAAGCATGTACGTCAGGTCCTACAGCGGTTGTTGGAGAACCGGCTGTTTGTGAAGGGCGAGAAGTGTGAGTTCCACCGCACTTCTTTGTCCTTCTTGGGGTTCATAATCTCCTCCAACTCCGTCGCCCCTGATCCGGCCAAGGTTGCGGCGGTGAGAGATTGGCCCCAACCAACGAACCGTAGGAAACTACAACAGTTCCTCGGTTTTGCAAATTTCTACCGGAGGTTCATCAAGGGCTACAGTCAGGTAGTTAGCCCCCTGACAGCCCTGACCTCCACAAAAGTCCCCTTCACCTGGTCGGATCGGTGCGAAGCCGCGTTTAGGGAGTTGAAACGCCGGTTCTCGACTGCACTGGTTCTGGTGCAGCCCGATCCCAAGCGCCAGTTTGTTGTTGAAGTGGATGCCTCTGACTCAGGGATAGGAGCCGTGCTATCCCAGAGCGGGGAGTCTGACAAGGTTCTCCATCCATGTGCCTACTTTTCCCGCAGGTTGACCCGAGCTGAACGGAACTATGACGTCGGCAATCGGGAACTTCTTGCGGTGAAGGAGGCTCTTGAGGAGTGGAGACACCTGTTGGAGGGAGCATCGGTGCCATTTACGGTTTTCACGGACCATCGGAACCTGGAGTACATCCGGACCGCGAAGCGTCTGAACCCCAGGCAAGCTTGCTGGTCGCTGTTCTTCGGGCATTTTAACTTCCGGATCACCTACCGCCCCGGGACAAAGAACCAACGATCTGACGCCCTGTCCCGGGTGCACGGAGAGGAGGTCAAGACCGAGCTGTCAGACCCCCCTGAAACCATCATCCCCGAGTCCACTGTCGTGGCAGCCCTTACCTGGGACGTGGAGAAGACCGTCCGGGAGGCCCTGACACAGAGCCCGGACCCGGGGACCGGTCCGAAGAACAAACTGTACGTCCCACCAGAGGCCAGGGCTGCGGTCCTTGACTTCTGTCACGGTTCCAAGCTCTCCTGTCACCCAGGGGTGCGAAGGACCGTGGCAGTGGTCCGGCAGCGCTTCTGGTGGGCGTCTATGGAAGCCAACATCCGGGAGTATGTCCAGGCCTGCACCACCTGTGCCAGGGGCAAAGCCGACCACCACAAGGCCCAAGGCCTCCTCCAGCCTCTGCCTGTGCCTCGTCGCCCCTGGTCTCATATCGGCCTGGACTTTGTCACGGGCCTCCCGCCGTCCCAGGGAAACACCACCATCTTAACGATAGTGGACCGGTTCTCCAAGGCGGCCCACTTCGTGGCCCTCCCGAAGCTCCCGACGGCCCAGGAGACTGCAGACCTCCTGGTCCACCACGTCGTGCGTCTGCATGGGATTCCATCAGACATTGTCTCGGATCGTGGTCCTCAGTTCTCCTCCCAGGTCTGGCGGAGTTTCTGTAGGGAACTGGGGGCCACCGTCAGTCTCTCGTCTGGGTACCACCCCCAGACGAACAGGCAAGCAGAGCGGACTAACCAGGAACTGGAGCAGGCCCTCCGTTGCATGACCTCCGCGCACCCGACGGCCTGGAGTGACCATCTGGCCTGGATCGAGCTCATAACAGCCAAGTCTCGTCTGCCACCGGCCTCTCCCCATTTGAAGTGTGTTTGGGGTACCAGCCCCCATTGTTCCCGCTAGTGGAGGGAGAGGTCGGGGTGCCCTCGGTCCAGGCCCATCTGAGAAGGTGCCGTCGGGTGTGGCGTACCGCCCGCTCTGCCCTGCTCAAAGCCCGGACGAGGGCCAAGAACCATGCGGACCGCCGGCGTGCCCCGGCCCCTGCGTATCAGCCTGGGCAGGAGGTTTGGCTTTCTACAAAGGACATTCCCCTGCAAGTGGAATCCCAAAAGTTGAAGGACAGATACATTGGACCTTTCCCCATCCTCAAAGTCCTCAGTCCAGCCGCAGTAAAGCTGAAGCTGCCAGCTTCACTGCGGATCCACCCGGTTTTCCATGTGTCACACATCAAACCTCACCACGTTTCACCCCTCTGTACCCCCGGACCGGCGCCACCTCCTGCCCGGATCATCGACGGGGAGCCGGCTTGGACCGTGCGCCGGCTCCTGGATGTCCGTCGGAAGGGCCGGGGGTTCCAGTATTTGGTGGACTGGGAGGGGTATGGACCCGAAGAACGCTCCTGGGTGAAGAGGAGCTTCATCCTGGACCCGGCCCTCCTGGCCGACTTCTACCGGCGGCACCCGGACAAGCCTGGTCGGGCGCCAGGAGGCGCCCGTTGAGGGGGGGGGTCCTGTTGTGTGGGCCGCTGAAGAGGAGGTACTGCTGGCCCACCACCACAAGATGGCGCCCTGCTTGAAGTGCGGGCTTCAAGCACGAGAGGGCGTCGGAGCAACCAGGAGTGACAGCTGTCACTCATCATCCGTACCAGCTGTCACTCATCCACTACTCATCACCACCACCATAAAGGCCGGACTGCAACTCCACCTCCCCGCCGAGAAATCAGCTACCATTCAGGTAATTTCTCTGCTGACAGACACTTTGTGTGTAATAACCTGAACTTCTATTGCAGCTGTTTTCCTGGAGTGTTGCCTTATCTGGAGGATTGGCGTTTGGTGTGACAGCGACGGCTTCGCCTCACACCCCATCCCAGATAAGTGGTTAACCAGGAGCTGCACGAGTGTGTGTGATTGGAGGTGGAGGTTCTCCCTCCTTTACTAAACACTGACTGTGGGATTACTGAGTGTGCGAACTCACACTCATCAGGACTGTCTCTGTTTTCTGCCAGCAATACCGGGTCTGACTGCTGAAGACAGCGGCCACCTGGGGCGCAGGGCTTGGCGGCTCCGGTGTTCTTCAGCTCCGTTGGTGGTGGAAGCTGTGTGGGGATCCAGCTCTTCTCTCGCCAGGCGTCTTCTATCGTCGAGCCTGCCCACACGTCACCTGGTGTATGATTGACAGTCCACCATATTGTTATTGTCTGTACGTCGTTGTGCGATTCACAACATTAAATTGTTACTTTCGGCTTATCCATTGTCCGTTCATTACCGCCCCCTGTTGTGGGTCCGTGTCACGTCACTTTCACAACAGGCTAACCAAGATCTGGAGCAGGCCCTGAGATGTGACCTCCACGCACCCGACGGCCTGGAGTCAACTTCTGGCCTGGATCGAGTATGCCCACAACAGTCAAATCTCATCGGCGACCGGCCTCTCCCCATTCGAGGTGTGTTTGGGGTACTAGCCCCCATTGTTTCCGGCTTTGAAGGGAGAGGTCGAGGTCCCCTCAGTCCAGGCCCACCTCAGAAGGTGCTGTCGGGTGTGGCGAACAGCCCGCTCTGCCCTTCTGAAAGCCCGGACGAGGGCGAAGAGCCATGCAGATCGCCGACGCACCCCGGCCCCCGCTTACCAGCCCGGGCAGGAGGTTTGGCTATCTACTAAAAACATCCCTCTGTACACGGACTCACCAAAACTGACGGACAGATACATTGGACCATTTCCCATCACCAAAGTCATCAGTCCAGCCGCAGTGAAGCTGAAACTCCCAGCAGCCGCAGTGTGTCTAAAATAAAGCCATACCACACCTCGGACCTCTGCACCCGCGGACCAGCGCCGCCTCCTGCCCGCATCATCGACGGCGAGCCTGTGTGGACTGTCCGCAGGTTCCTGGATGTTCGCCGGAGGGGTCGGGGCTTCCAGTATCTGGTGGACTGGGAGGGTTACGGACCCGAAGAACGCTCCTGGGTGAAGAGGAGCTTCATCCTGGATCCGGCCCTCCTGGCCGATTTCTACCAGCGGCATCCCGACAAACGCCAGGAGGCGCCCGTTGGGGGGGGGGGGTCCTGTTGTGTGGGCCACCCGAAGAGGAGGTACTGCTGGCCCAACACTAGAGGGCGCCCTGTCTGTCATCGGGTTTCAGGCACCAGAGGGCACAGTCGCCACACAGGAGCACCAGGAGCCCAGAGCTGACAGCTGTCACCAATCAACCCATCATCATCGCATCCCATAAAAGCCTGGAAGAGACACCACAACTCTGCTGAGTTATCAGCTTACCCGTCAGGTAAACCAACTCAGCCGTTTGGTGCCGTACACACACGTTTTTGCAGCAGAGCTTTTTGCAGTCATTAACCTTTTTGTACACTTGCAGCTTGTAGCCGAGTTTGTGGAAGTTGGAGGAGTTGGCATCTCTACTCCTCACTTCAGACTTAAGTGTTACATAAGGCACTGCACGTACTCTGAGTTCCTGTGTTTGGAGGTGGAGGTTTTTCCCTCAGGAAGGAACTGTACTTTTTGCTGACTGTTTGCTGGGTGTACACACACCCACCTTAACCTGTTTGTTTTCCCTGACAGCTGGAAGCAGTGGCCACCTGGGGACTCGGGACTTGGCAGCTCCGGTGTATTGCGTTCCGTTGGCGGTGGAACCTTGTGGGTCCCAGCTCTTCTCTGGATAGGCGTCTCCTACCCTCGGGCCTGCCCACATGTCACCTTTTGTGGAAGGTTAATTGACAGACTAAAGCAGTATTTTGACCTGTTGTGCACATTTGCAGTATTAAATTGTATTTATTGGCATCTCTATTGTCCGTTCATTTACGCCCCCTGGTGTGGGTCCGTGTCTTACACTTTCCCCAACATGTTGTAGGTTTTTGGGGGGGTTGGGCTCGAAGGGGGTCTCGCCCAGGGAGGAATTAATTGAAGAACCGCCACTGCTCTCCCCTTCCCCGCCAATAAATCTATTTCCATAAGTAACTAGTTAGACAGAAAATATATTTCTCACACTTCCAAGAATACACATTCTTTCCACTTTTGTGTTGTATTTGGAAATTAAATTGTATGGAATGATAACCATTGTTTTGTGTACATTTTTATAATAATAATAATAATAGTAATAATAATAATTCTGATGATTAGGATACTCTGAATAAATGAATATATTATATACAAGCGGCCAATTAGTGCTCCTAAATATGAACATATTCTGTTCACTTGACATAGAATCATATTGATTTGTGTACGTTTTGTCTGTGCAAACTGTGTATCTGTGCTGTTAAATGTGAGTTTAAAGGTGACGAGGTTCAAATGCGCGTTCCCGTGAAGGGGGTGCATTTCACGACAGGAGTGCTGAATCCGGCAGATTCGCCACTTCCGGAAGTGACGTAGATGCTTCATGAATTATTCATAATTCGCGGCTTTGTGATGTCACAACAAAGGGGTGGGGCATGTGATGACTTAATATCACAAAGAGGAAAATGTTCAGTGTTTGAGCACTTTGTACCCTTTGTCCTTTGTGCCGTGGTCCTTCATTACCTTTAGTGATGAGGCAAACTGTGTCACTGCTGATTGTTACCAGGTCTGAACAACCTGATGCTCCTTACCAAGTCTTAACAAGTCTGCAGTCAGCTGATCGTCACCTCTTCTCAGCAAGACTCTTTTTAGTCGTTAGATAAATAAAATGTTTTCCACAGCACAACCAAAAATTTCTGTCTAATTTCACTGATTCCCTGTTTGATTGTAACCTCTATTTTCTTTCAAGGGTCCATTTTTAGAGAAATCTTACAAATGAACTAGAAGTTAAATGATACATCACGTTGCCTCCATCTGGAGTTGGTCCTCGGGCACTGGACTGTAGCTCTCCACTGCCCCTAGTGGTTAGATTGTGTTTAAATGTAATTAGTATGGGTTCAATGCAGAGGACACATTTTGTTGTTTGTACAATGACAATAAAGGCTTTTCTTCTTCCTCCTCCTTCTTCACAACATTGCAGGAGTCATGGTCAGATGACGAGGAACAGCCCTTCATCCTCAAACCTAAACCTTTGCAAAAGAAGAAGAAAAAGAACAAGAATCTGTACAGTGATGGGTCACCATCAAAACAGAGGTCGCCCTTCACACTCCATGACTACATTGTGGCAGCGACTGAAGACAAACTCCATCCTGATGACACGGTGGACCAGCATCTGAGGACGGTGAGTCTGACTGTCCATTTGGGAGCAAATGACTTTGCATGTTGTGATGCTAAACATCAAAAACAAGATTTTATTGTACATTTTAGCAAAACACTGGGAGGTGGGTTTTCATTTTTGGACCTGCTCCCTCATTTAATCATGGAATTGAACATTGTAGTCATACTTCATGTTATTATTGTCTTTGTTGTACACAGAGCTGTGAGGATCAGAAAAATAAGGAGAGGCAGCTGGAAGAAACATCAAAAAAGGAGTTTCCACCTATGGAGCCTGTGAAACCTGCTAAAGTTGAGGTCATCATAGCACCGCTGCCCACTAGCCAGGCAGTGAAGCTGACTGTTGAGGTCAGCAAACAAACCCCAGTCACTGAACAGCCGGAAAGACTAATAGTCGAGTTCTGCACAGCAAAGCCAGCTGCTCGACGGTCTGGGAAACCTAAAATCAAGGTAACCTCAGTGACACTGGCTGCAAAAATCCATATGAAACCAGTAGTTGGGCTCAGCAGAGTGATGCCAGCCAGTAAACACCCTGAGAAAGTTGCAGTCCAGTTTGGCACTGTGAAGATGGTCCCGAAACAGCCTGTAAAACCTGCTTGGGCTGAGGTCAGCACAGCTGAGACAACCACTGACGACCTGCAGACGCTCATCAGGAGTTACTCCAAATAAAAATCAGTTTCAAGAATGAGCTGGCAGATATCACAAAAGGACATGACAATGAGCTGCAAGCCATGGAGGAAATTTATTTAAGGAATTTGGAAGACCAGAAGGCCAACGCACAGGAGCAACTGAAAAAACAACAGCAATTTCAACAAAAGCTGGAAGATCAGACCAGGATTGCCAAGAAAGAGATGGACTCAGTGAGGGAAGAACACAACAAGAAGCTGAGAGCAACGGAAGGGAAATTCCAGAAAGACCTCAAAGATCAGATGGCCACCACAGAGAAAGAGTTGAAAGAACAAGAGATTCAATTCCAACAAAAGCTGGACGCTCAGAGCAGAAATGCCCAGAAAGAGATTGAAGTATTGAGGGAGGACATCAAGAAAGAGCTCCGATCGAAGGAAGCAAGCTTCCAGCAGGAGCTTGAGGCTCAAAAGACCAACAGCAAAAAGGAGCTGAAGGAACAAGAAGCTCGATTCAGACAAAAGCTGGAAACTCAGAGAAAGTAATGCCCAAAAAGAGATGGATGCACTGAAGAAGGACTTCAACCAAGAGCTTAGAGAAAAGGAAGCAAGTTTCCAGGAGGAGCTCGAGGGGCAGAAGTCAAGAGCCAGAAATGACCTGAAAGAGCAAGAGCTCCAATTCAGGGAAAAGCTGGAAGCCCAGGAAGCCAGATTTGAAAAGAAGATGGAATCCAAAACGAGCCGTTCCTGGGTTTATATTGCAGGTGGGACTTGTGCTCTCATCAGGTTCTTGGCAGGAAAGATGATAAAATAACAAAAAGTCTGAGAGAGAACTGGACAACTGGACAGGGAAAAGTGAAAGATGTAGAAAATAAAATCAATTTTGCAATAATCACTAAAATCATTTTTTTTTTTTTTTTTTTGCAATAATCGATATGTGCTTGTTGTTTGGTTTAGCTTTTCATTTTTATTGACCATTTTCAGACAGAGTCCCTCTTTTTTCAGAGCTCCTAAGAATGTAGACAAACTACACTGCACACACAATTATTACACAAGTTGTGTTCCTTTACTCCAGCAATCACGTACAGCGTTTGTAGACTTCATGTGACACGTACACAGCAACTATGACAGCAACTCCGCCCATTCCATACAGCGAGACTGAAGGTTGTGAGTCTTTTGATCTCATGTGTGCTTTAAACATTCATCCAGGTCTTTTGTATTTGTAATGATGGTAAAATCAACAGTTTTGCCGTCTTCTATATGTAAAATGCAAATTAATTCATCACACTTTCGTTTTTCCTTTAATCTATTGGACGGCAGCAACCCTGGAAACACTGAAAGTCAAAGTCAAACCAGACTTCAGACTCTGCAGACATGCAACCTGCACCTGGCTTTTCCCACCAAATTATTATAGCCACACCCTCTTCACTTCATTTGTGTAATATTCAACTTGAGTCATTAATTTCAAGTCATTTTACAAGGTGGACTTTTTTCCACACTTGTCATTTCAAGTATATGGCAGCACCCTGACATCGGGGTGAATGTGAGGCATTATTGTAAAGCCCTTTGAGTGTCTCATGCAGATGGAAAAGTGCGATATAAATGCAGTCCATTTACCATTTACCATTCTCACTGCACACAGTCAGTCATGATGCCTTCAGACTGCAGTTTACACCTCTTGGTCTTTGACCTTGCGTGTCAGACCTGGAAGAGAGTTGGTTTTCCTTTGCAATGTTGATATTACACAAAGTTCTGTGGGCTTCAGCCTGATATTAGTAATAAAACACATAACAGCAACACCTAAAGCTCCAAAACTATGCACAAGTAGACCTAAGAAATGTCTTGAAACAGTTTGTCCAACACAAAACTCAACATGTGGCTACACACAAGCCACTTATTATTATTATTATTACTGTATTATTATTGTTGCCTATATGTTGGAATAAGGGATAGAACTCTTCAAATTATTGCTCATTACGTTCCATTTCAATCAGACTCACAGGTGAAATGTTCGTCCACAGACTTTGAACTGGTGAATTGTGTAGTTTTAACTGCACATGAAGGGATTTTTTTTTTTTTTTACAAAATCACAAACAATAAAGTTACGTGTGCCTGGTCAAAGGTCAATAGAAAAGACCTTTCAGGAGCGGAACATGCGAGTGGTAATATGGCGACCAATTTTCTTCAAAAATATTGGCCAATGAGCGATCAGTGATAGAAACTCGCTGCTGACGCCATTCACGCGAGACGGGTACAGCTGCAGCCTCCCTGTCACATCACACATCTCATGGCGCTCATCTGGTGAACTTAAGCCACACCCTCCATGCACTTACATTTCAAAACAGTCTTTCTTGGGTAACCAAATGTCTGAGTTCTCACTTTTAAACTGGCTTGCAGTTTGTGTGTACAACAAGTCTCCAGGGGCAAAAATCTTGTAGCCAATAAATTAAATCGAGAGGAAGAGAAAAGTTTGTCAAATGGTAAACGGACTGCATTTATGTAGCGCTTTTCCATCTGCATCAGACGCTCAAAGCACTTTACAAATAATGCCTCACATTCACCCCGATATCAGGGTGCTGCCCTACAAGGCGCTCACTACACACCAGGAGCAACGAGGGGATTAAAGGCCTTGCCCAAGGGACCTTAGTGATTTTCCAGTCAGGTGGGGATTTGAACCCATGATCTTCTGGACTCAAGCCCATCACCTTCCCACGTCAAACGTCAAAGAAGACGGTGGCATCTCAGGGAAATTACCAGAGGGGGCATTTAAGAGAAAAAAAAATTACTGTCTATCTAGAAATGGTTAAGTTTACCATTTTAACCAACAGAGTGTTATGTGTCGACGCGGGTTGAGGAGCGGACCTGCGTCTGACTGAACCCAGCGCTAAATAACCAGAAAGCGGTTCCAAAAACAAAACAATTTTATTTTCCCCTCTTGTGCAATACTCGGTGTACAACATAAAAGTGCGTTTGTCTGGCGGAGTGAAGGACGGCGCACTCTCCAGCGCCCAAAGGGATCGAAGCCTGGCGCTTCTGGACTCACATTCACCGCCAAACACCCCCCAGGTGGACACGACAAACTGACTCTGTGAAGGATAGAAGAGGTGAGGTAAATCAACAGCTACAACTAATATTCTTCAGAGGCACACACTATCAGCAACACATTCAGGTCTGAATTTAAGCTTTATGTAAATGAGCAGCTTCTCACAACAGGTGGAGGATCATCAGTCCGCACGCCACGGCCGTGAGAAGCGAGCTGCACAATTCTCATCAATGTTCAAATACACTGCGCAACAAAATACCAAATTACTATTAACACTTATTCAGACAATCATCACCTCTGATGTGTGCTGACAGCATGTGTCCCTCACCCGTCCTCCTTCACAGGCACAATGTGTCAAACCCAGGCGTGGTCCTCAGCGTCTCACAAACGAACGTCACAAGGTCGAGTTCCCGGCAATTCTGCTTGAATCACTCATGGCTTAAATGCAGAACGCCATCTCATTATCCGCTTCAGCTGAAAGTCTTTAAGTCTGCACGTGAGCATCATCCACATGTGCTGCGAGTCATTAGGCCTGCACATGAACATCCTCCACAAGTGCAGCCAATAATGTTGATGAGGGTGAAGGACTCTTCTGCCAGCACCTTCTCCACAGACAAAAACCAGTTTGCATACCACCTGGAGAGCAAAGAAAAGAAAACAACACAAAAACATCCAGTCAAACCCCCCAACACACAACACAGA
Organism: Thalassophryne amazonica; assembly: GCF_902500255.1. NCBI lineage: Eukaryota > Metazoa > Chordata > Actinopteri > Batrachoidiformes > Batrachoididae > Thalassophryne > Thalassophryne amazonica. Next base: position 142,737,231 of record NC_047105.1, on the reverse strand, counting down.
GCCTGATGACAAAATACAAAATTTTAAGGTGGCATAATGTCATTATATTGTGTTTGTGTTGATTTTTATTTTTTCCCTCTTTTATTGTAAATATGAGAGTGCTGGAAAACACAACCAGACAGGTTTATTTTTTAATTAATTTTTTGACAAATGTGCTGGTAAAATATCCCCCCACTGAAAAAGCTCCTTTGTAATGCAATGCAATGAAACATGATTTGTGATTTGAATCTAGACTGTGTGTTTCCATGTGGATGATAATTGAATAAATAAACAAATGATTGAATGAATGAAAATTAATATAACAGGCAAATCTGTTTGTACTATCATTTGAGAAAAAGTATCCAAGTGGAATTAACAGTTTAAAAAAAAAAAAAAGCTAGATCAGTTTTTGATTGTTTATTTAGGTCCACTTAATCTTTAAAAAAAAAAACACCTCAGATGAGGAGATGCACGGTGTGCTGTGTGCACTTTCACTGCCCTCTTTGCCATCTGCGCCAAAATGCACTTGCCCATGTAAAAGCTATTACTGCTTATGTGTGGACAGTTATTCAGATTCTGGACAGTGTTTCAAATTCCAGACAGTAGTTCGTCATATCATTAAATACAGTAAAATTGAGGGGTGGGAGGGGGTGAAATGGAGGTTGGTGGGCATGGGGCAAGGGCACTTGACAGATCTGGGCAGGTGGCGCAAAAATGCACTTGCCTATGTAAAAGCTGTTACTGCTTATGTGTGGACAGTTATTCAGCGCAGAAAAATCAGTATTTCCAAAATATTATTTGTGCAGTAGTCACTTGTCATCTTGACTATTTTTTTTTATTTTTTAATTGTTTTTGTCATTCTTTTATTTCTAGTTGTTTTTTGATGTGTAACTGTCAGTTCTTTTCATAACTGGTTTTGCAGCACTTTTTTTAAACTAAAGTTGTGACTAGAGTGAGGTGTAAGGATTTGACAGATTTAATTCAAAGCACAAGCCTAATAAATGAGGATATGTCTGTTTACACTTTCCATATTCTGTTTTGTATTTTTGGTTTAAGCATCAAAACCAAATCATTGTTTTATTTTGAATTTTTTAAAGGTAGAATTCAACAGGGCACGTTTATTTCCGTTTTGAAAACATTTGTTGCCCATAATACAACCAGAACTGCTTCATCTACTGTCTGAATAATGAACTACTGTCTGACTTCACGCCGGTGAGCTGCGGCTGCTTGTTTACTTATTTTTCCACCAAAACCAGCGTGGGTTTATCGTGTCTTTCCCTGTTAACCTGTGAAGTTTGTATGTCCTCAGTGCTGATATTAGCAAGTTTCCTGCGTGCACATTAAGATAGTTTTGGAGCTCACCTCTCTTCTCAAAGAATTTGGTTCGCAGCTGTTTTCCCTTATTTAGTTTTCTTTTGTCTCTTCTTTTTTGAAATCTGGACTTTGATTTTTTTTTTTTTTTTTTTTTAGTAAAGACATGTCTTATTTCAGCCTAAAAACCTTTCCTCATGCTGTCAGATCCCGTTTGGGGCGTGTGTGTGTGTGGGGCGCCTGTGCGTCTGGACTAAACCTTGTAAAACTGTGCAGGGGTGGAAGGGCCCTCAGAGATCTTTCAATATTATTGTTAGAGCAGAATTATGTTTCGCAACATTTATACATTCATTCTAATTCTATTCTTTTACAACATGAATTGTATGGACATTAACAACATGCAACACAAAAATGTATTTAATGCCAGTTTTTTGTGGGCCCCCTCCCATGCTCTGGGCCCTGGGTACATCGTACCCTTTACCCCCCCAGTCCTATGCTCTTGTGTGAGCCCATCATGGTGTCACAGCGTGGAGGCTTGGAGTCCGGTATTCCAGTAGAACAAGTCAAAATATTGGATGAATTGTGCACTTTTGGAACAAATCACCAACATGTGGTTTCTAGCAGATCTTTGACTGATCTTTTCAATAAGATGATGAAACACTGGATCTAAATGTGCCTGTTAAAAATAACAAGTAGTTCCCACTGTTGAAGCCAGATGATCCATGGTGCCATTTCTGGCACTAAACACACCTCAAAATGACAAAACCAACTGATGCACGACATCCAGTTTCACTTACACATTAAGGATTATTGAGGAACGGTTAGGAATTTTTCAGTGGAATGACAAAAATGGAAAAGTGTGTTTGATGTGTTTTAATTGGCCCAAACCTTTAACCTTTGACCTGGTGCATTGCTTGGCTGGTCTCTGTCATCGTGGACCAAGTGACACCACGAGATCCTCCCTCTGAAATTCAATACCAGCAACACTTCAGAGCAAACCGTCCCAGCAAGGGAACAATGTGACGGAGCCTTCTGACCTGCATAAACATCATGATGCTCTTGAATGACCCAGATGTTTTTTCCTGAACCACTGCTTGGAGAAAATATCTTCTAAAAACGGGCAGTAGGTTTGGGGGTTATTTTAAGTCCACCTTCAACTCAAAAACATCCAACTAGCCTCCAAACCCCCTGAATAAGAGCAGCCAATACCAGTACACCAGAACCCGTCCACCTTACTGGTGTCTGATTCAAAGTGGTGCCATGTGTCCACCAGGGATCCAGTCATCCATCTCATCCATCAGAGTCACTCTTGCTCCCTCTGTCTGTAAAACCTTTGAAAAATCTTTCTGTAGGTGTTTCTTGACCCAATCTGGACATTTCATGTTGTGAGTCTTGTTCATGATGTTTCAGCCTTCCTTACCTTGACCAGGTCTCTGAGCACCCAACACCTTGGACGTCTGGACTCTCCAGGCAGGTTGTGGTTCTGGAATACAGTGCCACTGGATGACAATGGGTTCATGGTAAAGTTATGTTTAATTCTTCTGAAGACTTTCACAGTTAATTTGCATCTTTTCTTCTTCATCTTCCATGTGGCTATTGGCTATTTGCAACAAAATGTCTGATTGTTCAGTGGAGGTAGTGATTCCTGCAGCCCAAACAATGACAGTGCTATTTATTTCCTTTTTTCCCCCTTGCTGTTGTTTTATATATATATATCTATATCTATATAGATATATATATAGATATATATATATATATATATCTATATCTATATAGATATAGATATATAGATATATATAGATAGATAGATACACTCAACAAAAATATAAACGCAACACTTTTGGTTTTGCTCCCATTTTGTATGAGATGAACTCAAAGATCTAAAACTTTTTCCACATACACAATATCACCATTTCCCTCAAATATTGTTCACAAACCAGTCTAAATCTGTGATAGTGAGCACTTCTTTGCTGAGATAATCCATCCCACCTCACAGGTGTGCCATATCAAGATGCTGATTAGACACCATGATTAGTCCAGTGTCCAGTCCACCATCTAATCCAGTGTGCTTCTCTGTGCGCCTTTAAAACAGACTGATTTATAGCGCACGCAAAACACTTTGGCATAAATTTAAAAATGCATAAATACGCAAAAATGTGCAAACCAATTCTCATTCCTACTACTGTCAATCAAAACAGGATTCAGCCTTTCGACTGATTGTCCAATCATTGTGCAGAACTCCAGCGTCCAGGCCCGCCCACAGCTCCATTCACCTCCAGAGACGCTCGACGACCAGGGGCGGGACAAAATCATGGCATTTATCCAATGACCGACACGTTTCGTGGCAATTCAGGGTTTTCATGTATCCCATAATCCCTTGCGCGTGAGAGTCGCTGCAGTCAAAAGAACAAAGAATCCACATGATGACAATTGTAAATTAATATTATACTACAAAAATGTAATTTTTATGCTTTTCGTCATGTTAATAAGAGACTGCATGCATGATATCCTGAAAACTTGCTAAAACAATTATAACAAATAATCTGTGTCTGCTACGTTTAATCTGCGTGGAATTTAATAAGCGCAAACCGAATTTCAGACATATTATATATATTAGTCTGGAATAAAGAGGACAAACAGTGTTGTAAAGAACAATAATCAAGACGTTAAAGAGCAAACTTCACTTTCCCCCAGAAGACAGGAAGCGATTGTAGCTCACAGCAGCTCCCATTGAAAATAACGGAGAGACAGCCTGTGATTCTCGTATGTTTACATAAAACAAACGCAATAACAACGTCTAAAAACCCAGAGAATATATTCATGAGAGTTTTAGGCACAATATAAAAATATTTTTATGTTGCGATGTTAATGGTCCGTGTGCAGCAGTTAAAGTGCAGCGTGATCAGAGTGTCTCAATGCAGTTCTCAATGTTACTGAGATCTCGCAGCGCAGCGACCTCTCCGAGGTTTTGCAGTATTTGAAACCTTTCCAGGCCGTCACACTGAAGTGAACGGACACTCGGCTTCTACAGGAAAATGCACTGACCACAGACCGACTGAGAAAAAGATTTATGAGAGGTTAACAAAATAGAGGCAATCGATTTGTGATAAGTAGCTGATCCTGAACGAACTCATCTTCAAGATGAACGTGTTCTAACACATTTGTAGTCAATGAAATGATAACAAATATAACTCTCTCTCTCTCTCTCTCTCTCTCTCTCTCTCTCTCTCTCTCTCTCTCTCTCTCTCTATATATATATATATACAACCCCTGGCAAAAATTATGGAATCACCGGCCTCAGAAGATGTTCATTCAGTTGTTTAATTTTTAGAAAAAAAGCAGATCACAGACATGACAAAACTAAAGTCATTTCAAATGGCAACTTTCTGGCTTTAAGAAACACTATAAGAAATCAGGAAAAAAATTTGTGGCAGTCAGTAACGGTTACTTTTTTAGACCAAGCAGAGGGAAAAAAATATGGAACCACTCAATTCTGAGGAAAAAATTATGGAATCATGAAAAACAAAAGAACGCTCCAACACATCACTAGTATTTTGTTGCACCACCTCTGGCTTTTATAACAGCTTGCAGTCTCTGAGGCATGGACTTAATGAGTGACAAACAGTACTCTTCATCAATCTGGCTCCAACTTTCTCTGATTGCTGTTGCCAGATCAGCTTTGCAGGTTGGAGCCTTGTCATGGACCATTTTCTTCAACTTCCACCAAAGATTTTCAATTGGATTAAGATTCGGACTATTTGCAGGCCATGACATTGACCCTATGTGTCTTTTTGCAAGGAATGTTTTCACAGTTTTTGCTCTATGGCAAGATGCATTATCATCTTGAAAAATGATTTCATCATCCCCAAACATCCTTTCAATTGATGGGATAAGAAAAGTGTCCAAAATATCAATGTAAACTTGTGCATTTATTGATGATGTAATGACAGCCATCTCCCCAGTGCCTTTACCTGACATGCAGCCCCATATCATCAATAACTGTGGCAATTTACATGTTCTCTTCAGGCAGTCATCTTTATAAATCTCATTGGAACGGCACCAAACAAAAGTTCCAGCATAATCACCTTGCCCAATGCAGATTCGAGATTCATCACTGATATGACTTTCATCCAGTCATCCACAGTCCACGATTGCTTTTCCTTAGCCCATTGTAACCTTGTTTTTTTCTGTTTAGGTGTTAATGATGGCTTTCGTTTAGCTTTTCTGTATGTAAATCCCATTTCCTTTAGGCGGTTTCTTACAGTTCGGTCACAGACGTTGACTCCAGTTTCCTCCCATTCGTTCCTCATTTGTTTTGTTGTGCATTTTCGATTTTTGAGACATATTGCTTTAAGTTTTCTGTCTTGACGCTTTGATGTCTTCCTTGGTCTACCAGTATGTTTGCCTTTAACAACCTTCCCATGTTGTTTGTATTTGGTCCAGAGTTTAGACACAGCTGACTGTGAACAACCAACATCTTTTGCAACATTGTGTGATGATTTACCCTCTTTTAAGAGTTTGATAATCCTCTCCTTTGTTTCAATTGACATCTCTCGTGTTGGAGCCATGATTCATGTCAGTCCACTTGGTGCAACAGCTCTCCAAGCTGTGATCACTCCTTTTTAGATGCAGACTAACGAGCAGATCTGATTTGATGCAGGTGTTAGTTTTGGGGATGAAAATTTACAGGGTGATTCCATAATTTATTCCTCAGAATTGAGTGAGTCCATATTTTTTTCCCTCTGCTTGGTCTAAAAAAGTAACCGTTACTGACTGCCGCAATTATTTTTCCTGATTTCTTATAGTGTTTCTTAAAGCCAGAAAGTTGCCATTTGAAATGACTTTAGTTTTGTGTCATGTCTGTGATCTGCTTTTTTTCTACAAAATTAAACAACTGAATGAACATCCTCTGAGGCCGGTGATTCTATAATTATTGCCAGGGGTTGTATATATATAAGTCTGGTTGTTGCTGTTCTGGCCCTCGCCGTTAGTGGCGGTAATGAGCTCCTGGTTGGGGTTTGCCTGCCGCCGGTTCCTGACGGAAGCAGAAGAAGGTCGAGACCGGAAGTGTTGCTGTTTTGTGGTGACGCTGCATTACCTGCCGACATGCTCCGTTCTCGTAAGTCATTCTCTTCTTTCAGTCAACGTCTTTTTAGTTTTCACTCCTTTTACTTTTTCGACCTTATTCGGTGAATTCTGTATAGACGGTTAATTTTGAAGTCTCTGATGGCAAGGAAAATGCGACACTCAGGAATGAGTAAGTTTAATGTTAGCAAGTTTTAGTTAGCATGATTGCTAGCTAAAGCAGCTAAAGCGGTTGATTTGATACAAACAGATACTGCTAACGATACTCGGTGTTTTTATGATCGACTGTAACCTGATGTGTCCTCAGACCTGCTGGGTTTGCTTGTCCTGGGTCTGGTTCTGGTTAGAACCCAGGCTGTCACTCCGGCTCACTACCTATCCCTGTCCGATGTGGCCAGACTGCAGAACCTCCTGAACCGACCCTTCACAGACCTGGAGTCCGCCTTCTACTCTGTGGTGGGTCTGACCAAGCTGGGAGGAACTGCTGCCGATCACACGGTAAGGAGGACACAGTACTGCCTGCACTTAGTTGTCTCCGTGTTCCAACATATACGTGAATTCAATGAAAGACTCGTTAGCAGGCTTTTAATGAGCCTTTCACAGGATTCAGGTGTGTTGGAGCAGGGAGACGACTAAGAAACTAAGAGTGTCAGGAGGGTAGCTCTCGAGGGCCGAACTTGGGCATCCCTGTTTTATTGCGTCTGTTTTATCATATTCATTAGTGTCATAAGGTGCTTGTCAATAAAGGAGAAGAACAAACTGATGCAGCTGGTTGGGGAACCACAGTGCACTGACACTTGCACGACTTTAATGCACACACTTGCATGCCCTGTGTCGTGCAAGAAAGTAAACTCGTCTTTAACAGGTGTAGACTGAACATGAGAGGTGCCGGCGCGTTCAACTGCACGAGTGGTTGTCAGCGCATTGCATCAAATCGCAGTTTGTCTGAACGATTATTACAAGATGTTAAATCTGTTACAAACATACTTATAAAGCAGCACACAAGAAGGAAATAACATGCAACTGTTTTACCAAGCCATGACAATGTAAATATGACAAATAATTACCTTTTTAGATGGCTCCAAACTCTTTCTCTAGCTCATTCAGTGCACACTCGCAAATAGCCCCGGCTGGAGGGGTCCTCTGTCATTCAGGAAGCGATTAGAGCCGTTTTCAACAGCCAACTTGCAGAGAAAATGATTAATCTGCTATGAAATAATTATTTTATATACAACCCCAGTTCCAATGAAGTTGGGACATTGTGTAAAATGTAAATAAAAACAGAATACAATCATTTGCAAATGCTCTTCAACCTATATTTAATTGAATGCACCACGAAGACAAGATATTTAATGTTCACACTGATAAACTTTATTGTTTTTGTGCAAATATTTGCTCATTTTGAAATGGATGCCTGCAACACAAGTTGGGACGAGGCAACAAAAGACTGGGAAAGTTGATGAATGCTCAAAGAACACCTGTTTGGAAACAGGTGAGTGTCATGATTGTGTATAAAAGGAGCATCCCCAAAAGGCTCAGCCATTCAGAAGCAAAGATGGGGCGAGGATCACCACTTTGTGAACAACTGTGTGAAAAAAATAGTCCAACAGTTTAAGAACAGTGTTTCTCAACGTTCAGTTGCAAGGAATTTAGGCATTCCATCATCTACAATCCATAATATAATCAGAAGATTCAGAGAATCTGGAGAACTTTCTACACGTAATCACCAAAGATGAAAACCAACATTGAATACCCGTGACCTTCGATCCCTCAGGCGGCACTGCATTAAAAACCGACATCATTGTGTAAAGGATCTTACTGCGTGGGATCAGGAACACTTCAGAAAACCATTGTCAGTTAACACATTTCGTTGCTACATCTACAAGTGCAAGTTAAAACTCTACCATGCAAAGCGAAAGCTATACATCAACAACATCCAGAAATGCCGCCGCCTTCTCTGGGCCCGAGCTCATTTGAAATGGACAGATGCCGAGTGTAAAAGTGTGCTGTGGTCTGATGAGTCCACATTTCAAATTGTTTTTTGGAAATCATGGACATCGTGTCCTCTGGACAAAAGAGGAAAAAGACCATCCAGATTACCAGTGCAAAGTTCAAAAGTCAGCGTCTGTGATGGTATGGAGGTGTGTTAGTGTCCATGGCATGGACAACTTACACATCTGTGATGGCACCATCAATGCTGAAAGGTACATCCAGGTTTTGGAGCAACACATGCTGCCATCCAAGCAATGTCTTTTTCAGGGACGTCCCTCCTTATTTCAGCAAGACAATGCCAAGACACATTCTGCACGTGTTACATCAGCATGGCTTTGTAGTAAAAGAGTGCGGGTACTAGACTGGCCTGCCTACAGTCCAGACCTGTCGCCTATTGAAAATGTGTGGCGCATTATGAAGTGCAAAATACAACAGCGGAGACCCCGGACTGTGGAACAGCTGAAGTCGTACATCAAGAAAGAATGGGAAAGAATTCCACCTACAAAGCTTCAACAATTAGTGTCCTCAGTTCCCAAACACTTATTGAGTGTTAGAAGAAAAGGTGATGTAACACAGTGGTAAACATACCACTGTCCCAGCTTTTTTGAAATGTGTTGCAGGCATCCATTTCAAAATGAGCAAATATTTACACAAAAACAATAAAGTTTATCACTTTGAACATTAAATATCTTGTCTATGTGGTGTATTCAATTAAATATAAGTTGAAGAGGATTTACAGATCATTGTATTCTGTTTTTATTTACATTTTACACAACGTCCCAACTTCATTGGAATTGGGGTTGTATGCAGCGTCCAGCGCAGAGTGCGTGGCAGCCAGTGGAACAAAGCATGGCGTCCACCTGGGAACACAGCGGCTGGTATCGTCGCGATGACGTGCATGCAAGTGCGCGGATCACAGTCGTGCAAATGTCAGGGCACCTTTAGCTCCGAGTCTCCGTACACCAGGCAGCTACAGAGGATCACTAAATCAATTATACATGACCATTCACATCCTCGACATGGGGACTTCCAGCTTCTCTGGTCGGAGGATTACAGTCCCGAAGTGTAGAACAAAGCGCTACAGGAACAGTTTTATTCCAGCTGGTACTATTCAGATGAATAAATCATCATAGCAAATTTTGCACCATTTTACCACGCTGTGGTCAAATGTGGCTCTGAGCACTTTTTATGCCTGTCAGATCTTTGTGTATGTCAGTGTTGTCCCTATATGTTTAATGCTTTCTGTGACTGCAACACAAATCTACCTACGGGTATCAATAAAGTGACCTGAACCTGTACCGCCTGCACTGTGTACTCATCGGAGGACGCAATGCCGCCTGCACCGAAATCATAGCAATTGAGATTTAGGTAGTTTGTGTCCTTCCGATGATCCACCGGGATTCCTTTGTGCACTTCTGTGACCAGTGTCAAAGTATATGGCATTTGCAACAAACAGCTACGGAGACATTTGAAAACAAAGTGCTCTTGTATTTCTGAAAGCAGTGACATGACTATTAGAAACGTTCCAGCGTGTAGCTACTAACGTTAAGAACTGGGGCACAGATTAATTACAGAGTTTACACAAGTGTGATTTCGTGTTCTGACGACTTGTTTTTAAGTGATAACTGTTCATTTTGATGTAGTCACAGTAAAAGCAGCAGCTGTGAGTGTACTTACATGTGCTGTGATAATGTCCTCCATGTACAGTCAACAAAAGAAACAACACGCCTGGTGCTGTGTACAAGCACCCAAAACTGCAATTATAAAAAGAAACCCTCTGTTTTTGGACCTTGAGACACACCAGAGGACTAGAATCTAGCGACAAGTTCTGGCTTCATACGAATACAGTTTTTAACTTCAGAATCTAAAAAACAAACAAAAAAATAACGTGACAGAATGCTTGCTTGCACTGCAAAACAAAATGTTCACTTTTGCGCATTGTGGTCGAGCGCCTGTGTGCACAGTTCATCCCAGTGAACCTAAAGAGCAATTAAAAGGAAAATACATGTGCAGACGATGACAACAGAATTTACTTGCTGCTTTTTCTGTAGTTTTAAATGTTGGCATATTGTAATGGTTTTTAAAACAGTTGCATTTTCATTCCTTCTTATGAGTTGGATAATGGATCTGTAATATTATATTTTTTATAGATGTGGCATCTCTTCATAATCTAATTTCAGGTTCAGATGCACAGGCCATCTGAACCTGAAATTAGGAGTGTTTTCAAATACTGTAGAATGTGCAGTGTTCGCGACGAGTTTGCGCAAGTGGCACAAAATTTGTGTGCCAGAAATTTTGAACATTTCAAAATTTTCTTTGGGCACTGACAGCCGTACTGTAGTTCACGCAGTTTGACAAGTTTACTCATTGCAAGATTGCGTGTCAGTTGGATCAAATTTGTACAAGTGTCAAGTGCCTTTACTTACTTACTTACTTACCTTTTCATAACTTAACAGCCTATAAATCGCAGTACATGAAACTTTTTTAAATTACTATTCTCATAACATCTGGTGGAAAACATTTTCAGTTGAGTTTGTGGGAAATAAAATGTGAATATGAAGTCACAATGGTGAACATTTAATTCCTCTTTTCCTCACATCAACATTGGATCATTAGAAAATATACATAGTTATCCTGGTAATAAGTAGTATTACTGTGTGTTTAACATTCTGTGTTAATGACCCTATAAAAACACACAGGTAAACTGTATCATTTACAGTCAAACATTATTAAACATCTGTACACGTTCAATCAAGAATCACTTTTTCAAAGATGCTTATCACCATAAAGAGCTGAGCTGCAAGCTCACTCACTCACCTTCGACTGCTTACTCCAATTAAGGGTCACGGAGGGGGGGGGGCGCTGGAGGGTTATTCCATGTCAGTTCAAGGAGGGCGTCACACACTTTGTCTCAGATTTTCGTCAAATTTTAATCAAATATTCCCAGACTATTCAGAACAACAAATCTGAAGTTTGAGGCCTGTAGGCCAAGTAGTTAATAAGATATGGTCAATTAAGTGTGCACGGGGTCTGCGTGTTTTTTTTTTTTTTTTTTTTTTTTTTTTTTTTTTAAGGCAGAAATTATGGCCGTCATTTCTGGAGCCATGTTCAAGGTAGAATATCTCAGCAAATAATGGACTTAGAGGCCTGACATTTTCTGTGGCAGTTGTCATGGACACCCAGACTTTGACTATAGTCAAACAGACATTGACACTAAACTGTGAAGTTTATGTATGGTAGAGAAGCTTGAATCTTCGACAGGACTGGGTTGCTTGAGGCGAGGACGTTTTGATGACGTGAATGACTCATCAGTCATTCACGTCATCAGCAGAGTCGTCAAGGGAGCCATCAGGAGAGGATCCGTCCCATCGTTAGGAGGGACAACTGCCCTGTCATTAGGAGGGTGCTAACTAGAGCACAATTGGTGCTAATTAGAGCTGTTGTTTAGTCACTAGCCTGTAGCAGTCTGCCTCTCGGTAGGAGGCGTCTGCTTAGGTTTAAAACTCCAGCTTTTGTGATTCCTGTTTATTCTTCTCTGCAAGAGTCAAGACAGAAGTCAGACCACCAGAGCAAGAATTTTAGCTGAGGAAGTTTCTGCGATTTGAAGCGAAACGTCCTCGCGTCAAGCAACCCAGTCCAGTCGAAGGTTCAAGCTTCTCTACTATGGAAACCACCTGGACAACTGAGAGCCTACACAGAAAGTTTATATATGCTCAAACTATGGAAAACATTACATTGACTATTGCGAGTATCCATGTTTGAGACACTGAAGCATACCATTACACTCAAAGAAGCCTTTCCATCTCTTGGCTCCTTAATGCCAGCTATACTGGCTATGAAATATGTAACATTTGGCATATCTGTGGTAAACAGTTATTGTGGGAGAAACCTCTGAAATCTAAAAAAAAAAAAAAAAAAAAAAAATCATTTTGTGGTTGAGTTTTATTAGAAGAAAAGCTCATGTGGGCAGTAAATAAAACTCTTCAAACTGATTCCATTTTGAAGGTATTGATATCTACTTTGTGTTATAAATATGGCCTACTTTATGAAACTCCTTCCTGGTTAAATTAAGTATCCAATTATGGTTAATTTGTGCTCTCGCGAATGTATTTCTAGTGCTGAAATGACAATTTCATTTTAATTGTATGCACACACTGCATTCGTATGATTAATGGCACACCCCAGAATGCCATAGATCTGCCAGGGGGATTCCCCATGGTTTCCACGGTTACTAGGCTTATATCCACTTGCATGATGAGTGTGATGTTGTCTGATGTGCCTGTTCTGTAAAGCAGTTCTCTTGTTGCATCATCTAAGTCTGTGATGGGCTTGACCCCTTGTTTCCTACAAGAAACCATGAAATTGAAAAGTGTTATTCCAAAGCATTACATGACTCTGACAAGACTGGTCAATACCAATAGAAAACTGCATTCAGTGTTTATTGGTCTGTTTAAAGAGATTTGAAATGTAGATCATCAAAATATTCACCTGCAGAAAGAAGTGTGACTTTCACTTTCGTCAGACCAAAAAGAACAGGGAGGAAGATGTGCAGAATTCTTACTCCAACCAGACTGACAGCAGCAGCTTTGAACATGTCCAGATAGTACGCCATTCACTGCATTGCTCATCATGCAGGAAAAAAGTAGTTATATTTAACTTGACACATGCTGGCAAAAACAAAAAAAGATGCGACCATGATGGACTGCACCTGTTTCTGTCCTGCGTACAGTGACGCTACATTGGGCAGTTGTCCTGTGTGGCAGTCAGCGTTCCTGAACCTTTATCCAAAAGATATGGCTTCACTATCCACAGACAGAACAGTCTTTGGTGGCTTCTGATTTATGCACTCTGTGGGGAACAGGGTTCTCACCAAGATTTTTTTTTTTTCACAGCGTAGGGGGGAACTTAGCATAGCCGCACGACGAGCGTTGCAGGTGCGAGTATTGTAGGAGCGTCAAGGGGCATCCCCTACGAAAATTTTGAAATTTTATAACCCTTTGAAACACTATTTCCTGCATTTAGAGGGCCACTTTGTGTCGTTAACTGGAACATTAAATAATGTAGCAAAATTCTAAATCCTTCACACGGGCGCACCAAACTAAATGTAATGAATTACATTAATTTACTTATTTGGAATGAATGGCGAGACTTCCGGTCAAGCCTCACAACATGGCGGCAGCGTAAGCGTGTGCTCCTGACAATTGTTCAGATATTGCCCGTTAAAACTCGATTTGACCACTTTTATAAGTGACAGCTCCATTTTAAAACAAGGGCAACCACAATGCCTAAAGCAAAAGGTAAAAAACTCGGACATCGTGATGAAGAAGAGTCGGTTAGCATCGAGGGAGAAACCATGCTAACTGTGGGCGAGGAAGAAAACGACAGCGCTAACTTGACCATCATTCTGAAGGAATTAAGAGAATTTAGGAAAGAGCTCCCAACAGCTGAAAGATATTCAAAGTGCTAATAAGAGAATAGAAGAGGCGGAGGAGCGGATAGCTGCAGCAGACGCGCGCATCCAGGCATCAGAGGACGCGCTGCTGGAGCTGCTCAAACTCCACACACAACTCCATGCTAAAACTGTTGATTTGGAGAGCCGCGCAAGACGGGACTGTATTTGCATCTACAATGTGAAAGAGGGTCTCGAAGATAATGACCGAAACATGAATGCATTTGTGGAATGCCTGCTACGTGAAAATCTGTCTGTGCCATCATCCGTGGATGTGAGAGTGGAGCGCTCGCATCGCGCTTTAGTGTCACGGCCTCCCCCAGACGCGTCTCTGAGATCAGTCATAGCCAGGTTTTCCAGCTACAGGGTAAAAGAAGAGATCCTGAGATTGGCTTGGCAGAAACCTGGCTTTCAACTGAGTGGAAGAGCGGTGAATCTGGACCATGACTACACGCCAGAGATTCTGCAGAAGCAGAGGGCATACGCAGAGGCAAAAGCAGTTCTGAAACTTAAGAAGATACGCTTTCAAACTTCGTTTCCAGCGAAGTTAAGAGTCTACTACGAGAGCGGACCTGTGCTGTACGGGTCTGTGGAAGAGGCGACGCGGGATATGAACAAGAGAGGGCTCAGTTACGGAGGTGTCCAGTCCAAGCCCGACATCAATCTTGGATCAAATTCGGCAACTAACTTGGAGCACAGTTAAGACCAAGACCCGGGCTGATAACACGAAGGCTCCTAGCTATCAAGAAAAATTGCAAATGTTTCGGAGGTAAAGATAAGGACTGGGCATGAAGAGCGCAGGTGGTGAGTTGTTCATTGTCTAAAATGGAAGGACTATTGAAATAATAAGAGTCAAGAATGAATGACAGTTCAGACTAAAAGTAAAACTGCTTAAGGCTAGTTTAAGGTGATATGTCGGGACACAAGGACAGTGGACAGTAAAATAGCTAGTTTTACTGTTGTAGGCCCTCACCCTCCAACGAGGGGACGAGGCTCTCCCTCTAACCCCCTTTTCCAACTGGGGTCAGTCAGGATCGTCAGTGATCCCACTTTTGGAGGTCAACTATTTTTGTTCATTATTGTTCCTTTTTGTTCAAGCCTGTTCTAGGGCATATTGTTGTGTGTTTTTGGGGTGTTGCCGTAATGACCTGTTGTCAAATATATATTGAAACGTATATGTGCAGATAATGAAAGTGGTTAGTTATAATGTGAATGGGTTACTCAGTCCAGTCAAAAGAAGCAAGATTCTAAGTAAACTAAAACTGATAAATACTGAAATAGCATTTCTACAGGAAACCCATCTTTCTGAAACAGAACATGCCAAACTCACTGGAATGGGATTTAAATGTCAATATTCATCATCTTATTCTGCGGGTCATAGGAGGGGAGTGTCAATTTTAATATCAAGTAAAATTACATTTGAAACACTATTTGGAAAAAAAAAAAAAGATGGCAGATATGTCCTTTTAAGGAGAAATATGGATGGTTCACTAATGACCTTGCTAAATGTTTATGCCCCCCCAAATTCTGAATGGAACTTTTTTTAGGCAAATATTTGATTTAATAATAATTGAAACTCAAGGTATTTTAATATGTGCAGGCGATTTTAATCTGAGGTTAAGTTTGGATCTTGATTCATCTAACCCAAGAATAACTCAGCCTAAACTTATAAATAAAAAATTCAAAGGTGCACTGGATGATCTGGGACTGGTTGATCTGTGGAGACAACTTAATCCAACAACAAAAGACTATACATTTTTATCAAACCCACATTCGTTTTTCTCAAGAATTGACTACTTTTTTATTTTTAATAAGGATCTTCACAGGGTGTTTGACTGTACAATAGGCAGTATGGATTTATAGGACCACAGTCCAGTAACTCTAGACATAGATATAAATATGGATTGTAAAAAAAACCATTATTAAAAAAACCAAAACAATTATGTTTTGAGCCAAAAAAAGACTCAAATTAAAGCAGATATCAAAGAGTACATAGAGGGCAATGATAATGATAACTCCCATAATACTTTGGGATGCCTGTAAAGCTGTCCTTAGAGGAAAAATAATAGGCTATAGTTCAAATCTAAAACGTTCAAGGCAGCATAAATTATTGATGATGGAATCTGAATTGGCAAAGCTGGAACATTATTACAAACAAAAAGGGGACCACAAAATAAAACAGAAATAGTCAAAAAGAAAAACAAAATAGATGAGCAGTACACTAAAGATATTCAGAAGAAAATGATGTTTACGAAGCAGACATACTATGAGGGTGGGGCAAAAGCTACTAGACTGTTGGCTTACAAATTAAAAAAAACAGCAAGCAGAAAACTCAATTTACAAAATTAGAAATTCTGAAACAAAGCAGACTGAATATAAACTACCACAGATTCAAAAATGTTTTGAAACATACCATAAAAAATTATACTCAAAGGCTCCATGTGACCAAGTGAAAATGCAGAGCTTTTTTAATCAAATTAATTTACCAAAGTTGACAATGGAACAAAGAAAAGATCTTGTAAAACATATTTCAAAAAATGAAATTGAGGCAGCAATAAAACACCTTAAATCAAATAAAATGGCCGGACCAGATGGGTTCTCTCCAGAATTTTACAAGGAAATGAAGGAATCCTTGGTTCCAATTTTGGAGCGTACTTTCAACTGGATCCTGCAAGAAAATAGAACCCCTCTCTCGTGGAGTGAAGCGGTAATATCATTAATTCCAAAGGAAGGCAAGGACAAACTTGAATGTAGCAATTTTAGACCAATAAGTGTCCTGAATCAGGACTACAAAATTTTCACCCATATTCTAGCCAAAAGAATGGAAATAGTTCTCCCACAGATCATTAGTCTAGATCAGACTGGTTTTATTCGGGAACGCCGGACACAGGACAACATACGCCGTGCCCTACATGTAGTAAATCACATAACAATGAACAATACACCTGCAATTCTAGTAGGTTTAGATGCAGAGAAGGCGTTCGACTGTGTAAGCTGGTCTTTTCTGTATGAAACCTTGGGTAGATGTGGTTTTGATTTAAAATAATAAAAACAATCCAAGCATTATACTATGAGCCAAAGGCAAAAATTAAGGTGAATGGGGCAGTATCTCAATCTATAAAACTAGAGAGAGGCTCAAGACAAGGCTGCCCCCTGAGCCCGTTGCTATTCGCTCTTTTTATTGAGCCATTAAGTCAGTACATCACCCAGAACCAGGATATCAAGGGTATTGATATGAAAGGGGATAATCAAAAAATTTCATTGTTTGCGGACGATGTATTACTTTATTTATCCGATCCATAGACTTCTTTTATACATTTAATTACACTATTAGAAGACTATGGAACATTCTCTGGCTACAAGTTAAATATATCAAAAACACAAGTTATGTGCTTTAGGTATAATCCCACAAAAAACATGTCTGAAAAATACCCACTAAATTGGGGGGTTACTAAAATGAAATATCTCGGGTTGAAATCTCCAAAGATTTAACAAATTTATACTCTAACTACCTACCATTAAATAAAAAAACTCAAGGAGGATGTTCAGAGGTGGAGCACCATTCCCCTTCTTGGTTTTGGATCCAGAGTACAATCAGTTCAAATGAATATTCTACCTAGACTACTTTACTTGTTCCAATCCCTTCTTGTGGAGATACCAGACCAACAATTCCAGGAGTGGGACAGACTAAGTTCACGTTAAGTCTGGCAAGGTAAAAGACCAAGAATCAAATACAAAAACTTACAATTATCTAAGAGTAGGGGGGGAGTGGCGCTCCCTTCCCTTAAAGATTATGTGGCTGCACAACTTAAACCACTTGTGTGCTTATGTAATTATGACTACTTTGCTAAATGGAAAGAAATTGAAGAGGCATCAACAAATGCATATGAAATTCAAGAGCTAATAGGAGAAAAAATTAGATTGGACAGATTAGACTGTTTGAAAAATCCATTTATTACCTTACCTATTCAATTATGGAATAAGACAGTACAATGCAATAATTTAAATGATGTGGTGGGAATATTGAAATGGTGTGGATATGATAAAGATTTTGCACCCAGTAGGTTAGATGCACGATTTAAAGAATGGACCTCACAAGGGTTAACTGCTTATTGTACCTTATTAAATCAAGGGAAAGTGAACAATTTCCACACATTGAAAACGATCTATGGTTTAAACAATAGTGATTTTTTTTTTTTTTAAGATTTCTCCAAATTCGAAACTACATTGGAAAAATATTAAAGATACTAAAGAAAAACTCCAAAATAATCTTTTAATCAGTGTTTGTTGATGCCTACACTTCACATAATGATCATAAGACAATTTCAAGGCTCTACAAAGGACTATGTCAATCAAAAGGACTTGAGTGTCATGTGAAACAAAAGTGGGGAAAAAGAGGGGAATTTATGTATCTCTGAGGAATGGACAACAGTCTGTGAGGTACAATGGAAAACTACCAACTCAACAATCTGGAGAGAGTTTTGTTGGGAAAAACTTGATTAGGTTCTTCAAGACACCAGCACAAGGAAAACATTTCACCAAATCAGCAACCTCTTTATAATCCAGCCTGTTCAGAGGCAAGCCGGATTAAGCCATTTCATCCCTTTTTGCACTGTTTTGGATTGTTGGAGATCATAGTAGAATGTGCCCTGTGGAATCACCCTGTTAGAAAATGTAGTCAGGTCGATAGCCTCTAAGGTGGTTGAGGCTCAAACGAGCCTGCAGCGCAAAACAAAACAGTTTCACACACAAGGAATCCGTGATCAGATTTATCTTCATGTGAATATGGAGATGATTTAAATTACTTTGACTGGGGGGGGGGGATAGTAGAACTAGTCGCTTGTACCTGCGATCTAGTTCTTTCGGTTATGACCCAATCCTCATGACCATAGGTGGAGTAGGAACAAAGATTGACCAGTAGACCGAGCGCTTCTCCTTTTGGCTCAGCTCCCTTTTCGTCACAATAGTACGGTAGAGTGAATGCAACACCACCCCTGTTGCACGGATTCTCCGGCCAATCTCGCGCTCCATCATCCCCTCAGTCATGAACAAGACCCCGAGGTACCTGAACTCCTTCACTTGGGGCAAGACCTCATTCCCTACCCAGAGTAGACAGTCCATTGGTTTCCTGCTGAGAACCATGGCCTCAGATTTAGAGGTGCTGGTCCTCATCCCAGCCGCTTCACGCTCGGCTGCGAACCAATTCAGTGAGTGTTGGAGGTCACAGGCCGTAAATTTGATAGCTTAACTATTTTTATATTGATGGCACCTGTACCTGGATATGTTGCCGTATGTGGTTAAATTATTTTAAGCCCTAGAGCCTATTTCACCAAAATCACATACCCATACATTATGATTTATTTCTCAGCTTGTACAACGTCAAAAATGCAAAGGTTTGGATCAGCTAAAAGACAGGTCCTAGGGGATGTTGTGGATGCAAAAAATTTAAAATAAATAATACTTGGTAGGAGTAAATGAGGTTTTTTTCCCAAAAAAATGAATTCTGATTTATGTCTTTAATTGCTTGGCGGTTCAGCTGTGGTTAGTTGATATGTGATTGAAGTGGATACTTTTGTAGAGGATACTTTGCTTGACATTTTGATGTATGATAAGTGTATGTTGGTGTCAGCATTGGTTAGTTATGAGTGTTCAAATGTTCCAAAACAGGGCAAGTCTCCAAATTTGGGGACTGTAGGGTTTAAGAGGTTAAAAAATGTTGAAAAGATTAAAGGTTCATTCATTAGTTCAGTGCAGTTGGACCCAAAATGGTGCCATGTTCTGACTTGATGCCACTCTCTCAATTAAGGCACTTTAAGCAGAACAGGACAAGAGCAAAGCTTTGGTCATCCCAGCCTCAGCACTTTGGTGTCCATCCGAGCTGAAACGCTGAAATTATTAATTTAAAGGATATTTTTCATTGGCGACATTACAATAATATTTCTGGATTTGATTCAGGAGAATCAAACTCGGGTCTACATGGTGGCAGTGCAGCTCGGGTGATTTTATGTGATTGGTGTTGATTTGTCTCATTCTTGCCTGTGGCTGTTTCTTTTGATTTGTGAGCTGTTTTATTCTTTTTTTTTTTTTGTTCAAATTTGTGTTGTGAAGCGCTTTGAATCTTGTGTGAAAGTGATTGATCAGTTTATCATCTACTGTGTGGAATGATGTGTGTTTTCTGTGTTTTAAAGAAATCTTTGTGTGGTTGTAGGAAATTTGCCAGTTCCTGAAATCCCATTATGATCCCACCAATGTTGACTCTCTGTTCTTTGCTGCTGAGACCAGTCAAGCCATTTCAGGATGTGAGGTATGAACACACTGAACACACTGTCCAAGACTTTGCCTGCTCTTCACAAGACTCAGTTTCTGTATAGCTCACTGTGCTACAGAGAGGTTACAAAGGCAACCCCAAATTCACAGTTAGCGACGCGCCGATCCACATTTATTATTCCGATGCTCAAACCTACACTGATCCATTACTACAACTTAAGAAATTCAATTTAAAATTTGTTTGCTTGTCTTCTGAAACCTTCTGCCACCTGAAAATGAAGTTGGCAGTCAGTCAACATGTCACAAAATGTGTGTGTATCGGTCCAGTCTGTCTGAATAATGTTTCCTGCATCCTTTTTTATGTATGAATGAATGAATTTATTCAGCACACAGACAAAAATGACAAATTAATCTCACAGCGGAAACAAAGAAAACAATCCGACAAAGCGCCCATGTGACTGAAAGGGTGTGGGCAGAAGCTTATAAACGCCCACCCCTTTAACCAAAGAATAATATATGTGTATACATATATACACACCCATGATAACTGAAACAAAATTTAAACTAATCACTAAACTAAGATTTCAGAACACCATGCGCAAACCCCAAAAAAACAAAACAAAATCAATAAACCTAATTCATCATGCTGTAACAATAATTAAATGATTTTTGAAGATCCTTTTGAAGCCAACCAAGTTACCGAGCGACTTTGTTATCCGTTCACAAATTCCAAATATTAACACTTTTAACAGAAACACAATGACTTTTTACTGTAGTTTGAATCTTTGGTTTTTGAAATAATAATGTTCCTCACAAATTATGATTGGAGGTCCTGGACATGTTTTGGTAAAAGGTTATTTTTTTACTTTAAACATAATTTGTATTAAGCTATAGTCAATCAGGTCCCAAAATTTTAAACAACTTCCTGCTGGTTGTGTAGTGTTGTAAATTGTTGAAACGATGTGATTTCAAAAATTTGAATTACGATTAATTGGAAAAAAATGTGTATAAGAAACTCAGGGTTCTGTGTTTCTTACTGAAACACAGAACCCTGCAAAAGTTCTGTGTTTGATTGCAGAAACTATCACGTTGCATGCTTTTATTTATTTCTAAGTAAATGTGTGCTACTTCTTATGTGAGAGAAGATAAAGTGTGCAAGGTCCGTTAAGGTGATTAGAAGTTGATCTCACTGAGGCTGCTTGAGGTTTCTTCCTATCATCGAAGAATGCGTGAGGGAGTTTTTCTGACCACTGTTGCCAGTTTGTTTGCTCATGGGCTGGGTCAGGTTGAAACTTCCTCTTCCATATTTGTTGTGGTTTGACTCTAAATTAATTGACTTAATGTTTAAACACAGGAGACTTAATAGTAATACCAACAAAATTAATAAATTTGTACACACTAACAGAAATTCCAGATCGAGTGCGAGTAAAACAGCTCTTGTCTGGATTAATGTGAGCTGATATGATAATTTAAGAGCTAATTTAGTGATTTTTAAAAATCAATTTCCCCAGTTTATTGAATATCCGTGCTGACATTACAATTTTCAACACTGTACGACTTCACCGTATGTTGCACAGTTATGACAACTTGAACATTATTACATAGTTATTCATGTTTGTGCCGGGATGAAATTCGTGAGTCATGTCAGATCTAGTTTATAATTGCAGCAGTAGCAAAGTCACACTCCAGTGCTAACAGGGTGACTTAAAAGTTCTCAGAGACTGAAGGCATCAAAAATATGGGATTAAGAGCTATCCGACCCGTAGAGGAAACATACCGGGCACAATTCCAGATAATGTGAAATATCCAGTTATCAAAAGTTATCTCTGCTTATCCGCAGCACTCGGACTGTTCAAATCACACACAACTCACCCCCCCCCCCCCCCCCATAACTTAAAGTGTTTATTTTTTTTTCTGTTTTCTGAACTGGCGGATGTTTGCACGCCACAATTGCTTAAGGTTTTACACTTGCTAATTATACAGTCGCGTATGTTAAACGGTGTGAAAATCTTTGATTCCATGAAGTTTTTCATCCAAGTTTGAAATGAATGTAATTGTGTGCTGATTATGAGACGATGATTAAAGGATTATGTACTACTTTGTGTTTGAGTTTTAATGTTAAATTTCTGTGTGTGTTTTAAATAATTTGAGAATTTTATCATGTTTGAACCATGTGATTGTTGTACTTGGATATTTTTACTAGTCCAGGTTCAAGCGGTGGATATTTATCATTTCAAAACTTACCGTATCTGTACCGTTAGACTAGTTTTATTTCTTGATATATTTGATATTACTGATAATAAAAGAATCTCATAATTACTGATAATAAGGAATCTCATAATTATTTTTCAAAACAGGGGTGGGCAATTATTTTTTGCAAAGGGCCAAATGAGAAACAGAAAACACTGTGGAGGGCCCGACCAAAAGTCTAAAGTCAAGTCTTAGGCAGTGGGCTGTGTGGAATACAGTATTACGTTATTGCATGACCTACAAAAAGGGTGGGTACGATTTTTGCATGATTCTGTTGAAAAAAAATTACAGGAAATGTCCAGTGTCTTTTCACAGGCAAAAATAATCATGCCATTTCAGACAGAACCTCTAGCAGTTATTACTTATAAAACCTGAATCTCTACAATTTGTAACTAAGAAATGCTCAATTAGTTAAGTTTGTGCATGACACCTTTAAACTAAGGTAGCAGAAGAGCGATAAATAAAAATGACTAAACTGCTTTAATGATATTAAATTGTGATCTGAAATTGAAACAAATTTTGATATTTGCACAAGTCTTCTGCATGCATCATAGTAATGATTAGTCTGCCACTGAGTTTAGGAAGATGTGGATTTTGATAGTAAAACAATAAAAAAAAAGCTGTTAAGATGGGTAATCACTTTTATATCAGATATTGTTCCTCAATTTGTTTGAACTACACTGTATTTACGATGTACTCCAACAGCAGATTGCTGTAAAATGTATTGATTATACATGTACTATCTGTACAATACTGTTCACCAAAGATATTTCTGTTATTCACTTCATTAACCACCTTCAGAAATACTGGTAATTTTGATACCCTGCCTTTGCCTAAATAATAGGAACAATAGATAGTTGAAGATCATGTTATGCATTTTAAATTACTTCTTCCAAATGTCACTGCATCACAATATGGCTAATGGCATTTAAATGAGGAAATGGTTGTAAACATGAACAGATAGTCCTTCTAGCTACTTGTGTCTTGATAAATGTCTCTCCTGCCCTACTCTGACACACATACCTGTAAGGGTAGAGGGGAACACACAGGAGATACATGTTAGTTGCATGAACAGAAAATGATTTCATGGTATCACAAAAATACTTGTTAACTTCGCTTGCCATATGTTGGGGGAACTTTGGACAGTGGGGTGACTTTGGACACTATGGCAAAATTAGTCCTTTATGTGTCTTCTTTTACCAAATCATGTTTTTAAAATTGTTTTTCAGAATATTCCTATTAATATTCTTAAAAACACAATTTGGTAAAGAATATACATGAAATAATTGATTTTCCGCAGAAAATTCACCCCAAATTATGGTACATCAATATGCTCTTAGACAAATAAGGTAAAGGGGCATTAAGGACCCCTTTCCACTAGGGTCCCCCAATAAACAATCAGTTGTTGTTAGGTGTTAAACAAATGCTGTTTTAATCATCCATGAATAAATAGTAAATTCCATTTCACATGGCATCTTCAGTATCTAAGTCAGGGCGCCTGACTAACTTGATTGTTTATTGAAAAGCCCCAAATAAACAGGCTTCCTAGTGCCTTAATTTACCCTAAATAGCATGTTTTACCATAAAAAGATAACTAATAATGTAATCTTTAGGTTTTGAGAGTGTCTTATGTAGGAATACTTCAGTGTATAAACTGTTAAGTTTTTAATAGACAGACACTTGAATTTATAACATAGTGCATCAACAGCATGTTACTTTTGTAAGTTGTAAATACCCCTTTTTAAAATCTTTTGTTCACGAAAAATCAATAAATATTTGTGAAAGTATCATTTTAAAGTCAAATGCATGCTTTCTATGGTGTTACATTTGAGTTTCAGTGTGTTTTTAAAAATAACATATACTTGATGTATGATATTTTTGGACAGTGGTTCTCACTAGTGCTCAAAATTTACACTTGTGAAAAACAGTATGTTGTTTGTGGTACTATTGGCTTCCATTTACCAACATTTCACACCCACCCCAGACGGCGGTCATGGAATCAAAAATCTAGAGAGATATTCATTTTGTGGCCCACTGCCTGTCTGCACAATAATAATTTTATTCCTACATAAATAGCAGTAAATAGCATTGTTTTGATGTTCTGATTAGGCAATGAAAAAAGCAGTAAAAAAAAAATGTAATTTATTCAATCAAATTTTCCAAGACAATAGTGAATAAAATGTGAAACATTTCTGACTCATTACATTTGTGATCATTTTCAGTCACATTGACCCCAAAAGCATTTAGAATTTAATATACTGTTGAAACTGAAACTTACTATTGGAACAAGGAGGTTCTGATCTTTCTGAATACATCACATCAACTGTCATTGTAAAACAGATATTAAAGATGAGTCACAATATTACTGTCACTGAACTGTGCAGAAAAAAGGAGAAAAGTGTCCCACTACACTAGTTTTACATGACTACATATGTATTTTCCACCACTTTTCACATTTTAGTGTTTTTCTGTTTTTTCTTGTTCAGTGAGAGAAATCTAGTCTCTGTTAATCTTTAACAAGTGTGTCAAAGTCAGGCTGAATGTCTGAGGTGGAGATGTCAAGCAGAGAGATGATCATCAGTGAGAGACGACCTGCACCTGGATTCATTAAACTTCATCAAGATTCTGCATTCAGCATCCACCTCTCTCTTTTTGGCTTGAGCAGACATTTTTGAGACGCAAGAGACATTGATTAGATTAATCAATTCCGAAAAAAAAGGCTTCAAAATAAAAGCAATGCGGTTGTAGTTCAGTCATAAAGGCCTGGTCACATGGCACATGTTGACAGCTGAATGAAGGTGAAAAAGTCACAAATCGTCAGATAAAGGTGGACGAATGATCCTGCACCTTTCCCATCAACAAAAGCCTGCGCATCAAGAGCGCAAGAGTGTGAAAATGAAACACTCACAATCACGGGACCGAAAGCGGGAACAAAACCAAACCATGTCCATTGCTGTCCCTGTGGATAGTTCCTCATGGATCACGCGAACGCGCCATGCCAGGCTATGTGGCATGCATTACGCGATGGCGCACTTCCAGGCTGTGGGGCGATCATTCATGCCAGGCTCTGCTATTCTCCGGAGGACACACACACACAGCCACAAACGGCTTGGGAGGTGGATGAAGGTCACCTGTAACATTAACTTGATAGAATAGTAAATATTTTATTCTTTAATTTCCCGGTATGTGCGGGCCGGTCCAAGTCAGCCAAAGAATATATGACCACAGCTTATTCTCAGAAATATTGCATGTGCGTCTGTGTTCCTTCATTAAGGTGTGGCATCACTAAAGGTTGGCACCTGTGTCCACATGTCCCTGTGGAGCATAAAACAGATTTAAAACAATTTTCACCACAGAAGAAAGAAAAACTTTTAAATCACACACTCCTCTTAACTTGAACAACAGGAAACTTCTCCATAGACCAGGATTAGAAAACACTGCTCCATGACAAAAGCCTGACAAAATATAACATGACTATATCATAAACTGCAGGAAAAGACCTGTGATTATTAATAAACATAACTTAAATTTCTACAGCTTTTGGAGGAACTCGAGCTCTCTTTACCCAGGATAAACCATTACAAACTAAAGACTCTGGTTCTGGCACCTAAATCACGTGACGTATTTTTTTAAAGGGCAAAGTTTCTCACGTGCTTGAGTCTACATGCAGTGGAAACCTGCACCCTGTGTGCCCTCTGCGTGGAGCCAGTTTCGGGCAACTGGTTTATTGGATTTTGCTGGTTCCGCAGATCCCCGTGTCCAATGAAACCCGCGACATCCTCCTGGCAGCGGTGAGCGATGACTCGACTATGACTCAGATTCATCGGGCTGTTAGTGCGCTGAGTTCTCTGGGACTTCCTCTGGCATCTCAGGAAGTCATCGCCGCTCTGACAGGTCGCATCAACAAGGAAGACAACGTGATGGCGTAAGAATCAGTTGTGCTAAGCACTCTGGGGTTCTCAGACTCCAGGCTTGCTTTAATCAGTTGCTTCTCTTCTCTGGGCAGCATCACTTTAGCTTTGCAGACAGCTGCTCGTCTCTCCCAGCAGGCAGAACTCGGAGGGATACTGGAGGAGATCGAGGTATGCTCCTAAACGTTCAGCAGGTGGCACTATGTCGCTGCCCATAAGGCACACTGGACTGTCATTGTGTTCCAGAGGTGGGAGTGTCACAGCCAAGTCATTCTCAAGTCACCAATCTGCAAGTCTCAAGTCAGCTGTCAAACACTTGGTGGTCATTATGACTTGAATTGGGAGTTGCTGATTCATGACTTGAGTGACCTCATGGTGACTTACTCCCACCTCTGTTCTGTTTGTGGTTTTGAACCAAATTGTGCTTTAATTTTTTGTTTCTTCCTCTCAGGATCTGACAGCGCGTTTGGATGACCTTGGTGGCATGTACCTCCAGTTTGAGGAGGGGCTTGAGGCAACTGCCTCGTTTGTGGCTGCTGCTTATTCGCTTTCAGATCACGTGGAGATTGCACCACCTCTGAAGGAGGTATTGCTTACAGCAGCACTTCTTCACATGAAGCATCTCTGTGCACGTCTGTGTCCCTGGAGGTGATGAAAGATGTTTTCTGTCCATAGGACCAAGTCATCCAGCTTGTCAACTCCATCTTCAGCAAGAAATCCTGGGATTCTCTGGCTGAGGCCTTCAGTGTGGCTTGTGCGGCCGCCGCTCTCTCCAACAACCGCTTCCACGTGCCAGTCGTGATCAGTGCTCAGGGTCCAGCCACAGTGTCTCACAGCCAGCCCATGCTGCAGGTCTGTCAGTGGCAGGATCTCCACTCATCCGCCGTGTAATTCCCCATTTTTCATGTCACTCTAGCGACTGTGTACATCTGATTGACAGCTCCTGGTTACTGATGTCATGTCTCAACCCCTGACCTTGGCCAACGTGCTGGTAGAATCTGCATACGCTGTGGCCTCAAAGAGCACTGTACTCAGCCAAGCGCCGTTCAGCCTGAACGAGTATGTGTCAGTGCACTGACTGTTCAGTATGTGGTCACATGACTCAACCCTCAGACTTTCACACTTTGCATAGAAATCTAACCAGAATCATAAGTCAATAAACTAAAGACTCTGGGGTGTTGTGAATTCATAAGTGCATTAGATTTCTTTAACAGGTGTCTGGTTTGAAAACCTGCCTTGTTGTTTATTTTGCTGTTTGTTTTTCAGTGGTGTCTTTGAGCTGGACTTCATGTCT
Source organism: Thalassophryne amazonica (assembly GCF_902500255.1). Taxonomy (NCBI): domain Eukaryota; kingdom Metazoa; phylum Chordata; class Actinopteri; order Batrachoidiformes; family Batrachoididae; genus Thalassophryne; species Thalassophryne amazonica. The sequence goes on along the minus strand of NC_047105.1, from coordinate 142,709,693 downwards.
AAGCAGCCAGCCAGCGGGTATTACCAGTTCACTGTTGCAGTGACCGGAGATAGTCGGCTAGTTGCTAATCACGTTGAGGTAAACCCGTGCTCTGCACTGGACAGGTGCTGTTAGGGCCCTCAGTCTGACGTCCTCAGTGGTTAGCACTGTTGCCTCACAGCAAGAAGGTCCTGGGATCACTTCCCGCCTGGTCCTTCCTTTCTGTGTGGAGTTTGCATGTTCTCCTGTGTGTGTGGTTTCCCCGGGCACTCTGTTTTCCACCCACATTCACAAACATGCTTGTTTAAGGTCTGCTTCTTTCTCTGATACTGACCACGTCAGCGTCTCTACATCTGGAGTTGGTCCCCCAAATGCCAGGCTGTGGCTGCTTGCTGCTCCTCATGGTTGGATTGTCAAACTCTTTGAGTAATCCTGAGGTGTTTCCAAGCAAGCTGGGCAGTATAACTCCTCCAGGGTGTCCTGGGTCTTCCTGGGGCCTCCTCCCAGTTGGATATGCCTGACAGACCTCCTGAGAGAGACAAGTGGCATCCTCAGCAGATGCTCGAAGCACACACTGGACACTCAAACTTCTCATCCTGTCCCAGAGTGTAACCCAGATACATGACAGATGAACCTCATTTCTGCCGTTTGTATGTGCCATCTCTCTCTTCTTGTTTTGTTTTGGTCATTACTCAAGGTTCCTGGCCATATGTGACGACAAGAGCATAAAGTGAGACGCACCTTCTGACTTAGCTGTTTTTACAGTGACTATACACCATCCACTGAACTCAGATACAGCCTCGATTCTCATACTCCACCTGATCTGCACTCTTGAGCAAGACCTCAAGATACTTGAACTCCCCTGACCCAGGGGGGATAATCCAGCCTTTTCTGATAGGATCAGCATCTCAAATTTGTAGATGCTGATATATCATCCCAAGTCACTTCACCCGTGGCCTCAAACCAACACAGTGCCCAGTGCAGATCAGAGTGAACTGTCTGAAGGCAAGAGACCCACATCGTCTTCAAAAAGCTGACATGTAATTCTGGGGTCACCAACCTGGACACCCTTCAGTTCCCGACTGTGCCTTGCAGTCCCGTCCATGAACATCACAAGCAGGATTGGTGACAACAGGCAGCCCCTGATGGAGTCCAATACCCACAGAACATTCACTCCAGGCTGCTGTGTAAGATGAGTGTACACGTCTCACTTGTTCCACCCGTGCTTTTTTTTATTATACACTTCATTTATTTTTTATTATTATACACTTCATTTATTAAAACAGCTTTGATATAGAGATGCTGTTGGTTGCTTCCTCTGAACGTCCCAGCTGATGATGGTGAGGATGCACACCAATGTCAGGTTCAAGAAAAAAACAAACGAGTGTAAAAACACAAAGATTGTTCTGATGTGTGGCGTATGATCAGGGTTAGTCAGCAGAAGCCAGTGAGCAGCTGTAGAGGTTTTAGGTTTGTGTGATTGACTTTGTGACTTGTGAATTGAGTCTGGTGCCCAACCTGATGTTTGTTGTTCTCCTGCACCCTGTTCAGCTTAAAGTGAAGGTTTCCACCGAGGTGTCGGTGAATAACATGGACCTCTCGGTGGTGGATAAGGACCAGAGCATCGGCACAAAGACCACCAGGTGAGTAAAAACCTCAACGTTTTGGCTGATCCATTGAAGTGTGACGGCCCGTCTGTAACGTCTCTGACTATATCAGGGTGGAGTATCCATCCAAAGCCAAGAGCGCCTTCACAGCAGACAGCCACCAGAACTTCGCCATGTCCTTTCAGCTGGTCGATGTCAACACTGGAGTGGAGCTGACTCCCCACCAGGTGTGTGGATAATGTCAGGTAGTAACGGTGTTTCTGTTCTTATCACGGTGTTTGTCTTGGTAAGTGTCCGATCACTGTTTGTTTACTTATGCACATGTTGACTGGCCAGTTCACGAGGTGCACTTGTTAGCTGCTCAATCCAGCCATTGAACAGCGAGTTCACGGTCTAATATCGTCACGTCAACATTCTTGGGACACAGACCTTGACCACGTTCAAAGACTGTTAACCTTTGCCTATTTTAAGAGGTTAAAAAATGTCACATTTTGCTTCAGTCTGTTCCGTTTTGTTTTTGAGTGACAGGTTGACAGCCAGTCAGTAGAGCGGCACCATGAAATCAGTGGCAGGTCTCTCTAAAATCACTTCATTTATGTGTTTATATCATGTTTCTCATATTATGCAAAAGCTACCAAGAAACATTGCAGACATGAGCATGCACGCTAACTTTCACTAACTCAGAGCTAACTTCCTATGGAGTTAAATTTGTCTCGTTAATACCTACAAATGCACAGAGGAGGATCTACAAATATTACTCAATTTGCACAACTTCCACTCTTGTCAAAAGCTCATGTACATACCCATGCAAGGCCTCCTGCCGATGCTGTGAAAACGTAAATATTGATTTTGATTGATAGAGGGGCTTTATTGAACATTGGGGAGGTGATGATTGAGTGGTTAAGCGTTGGGCTTCAGACCAGAGGATGCTTGTTCAAACCCCAGCCTGTCTGGAAAATCACTAAGGGCCCTTGGACAAGGTCCTTAATTCCCAAGTTGCTCCTGGTGTGTAGTGAGCATCTTGCATGGCAACACCCTGACATCGTTTCTGACATCGGCGTGTTTGTGTGAATGTGAGGCATAATTGTAAAGCGCTTTGAGCAGCTGATACAGATGGAAAGGCGCTAAATGAATGCAGTCCATTTACCATTTATTTACCATGGAGAAATTGTACACAAAACAATAGGATCTTAACTGCAAATTATAAAGAACACAGTGCTCACACAGCTGAGGATATTTTAACATTGTTATATTTTTAAATGGAATCTAATTATCAGCACACTTCACTGTATTCTTACACGCCCAGAACTAAATTATATTTATGTAACGCTTTTCCGTCTGCATCAGACGCTCAAAGCGCTTTATAATAATGCCTCACATTCACCCCGATGTGAGGGTGCTGCCATACAAGGTTGGGATTTGAACTGAGGATCTTCTGGTCTCAAGAAGAATAAATTATTCTTCTCTACAAGAGTCAAGACAGAAGTCAGACTACCAGAGCAAGAATTTTAGCTGAGGAAGCTTCTGCGATTTGAAGCGAAACGTCCTTGCGTCAAGCAACCCCATCCAGTTGAAGATTCAAGCTTCTCTACTATGGAAACCACCTGGACAGCTGAGAGCCTACACAGAAACATCTGTAAACCATGTGCAATATGATTCCACAGTTGTATATAATTCTCGTTTTACATTTTACTTGGTTCACATTTTATTTTATTTTATCTTATGTTTATTTAATTGTACATATACTCTGAATAATTTACCATTAAATTTCACTGTCTTTTATTTGGCTAAAATTACTCGCACCACGGAAAGCACCTTTTTGGAGTTGCACTCACATCTCATTGCAATACAAATTACAATGACAATAAAGGCAATTCTGGTTCTGAGGATTGAAGTGATGAAAACAGCAAGGTGATTATACGCTATACACTTTCACAATAAAGCTTGAATTTCAAAATAAAAGCCTGAGAGGTTGCTGCAGACTTGACAGAATTCATCAGTCTGTCCTCGAACATCTCAGACAGCATATTCAAATCTGGATATTTCTGTGTGCATGTGACCACAAACCCAGATTTAACATGTTCACATTCCAGACAAAACGGCAGAATTGTCTCACATAAGCCTAAAAACAAACAAGAAATTTGATTTAATGTGAACGCTGTCACAGTTGTTTATTATTGGACTTCCGTGCTAGTCATGGACTGTCCATAACGAACACCATGTTCGAACATAAGGATGCTCATAAGTGTACATGGTACCAGAGCATCCTAGGCCGAAAATCAATGATCGATTTTGTGATTGTATCATCTGATTTGAGGCCGCATGTTCTGTACACTTGGGTGAAGAGAGGGGCAGAGCTGTCAACTGATCACCATCTGGTGGTGAGTTGGATCAGAGGGTGGGGGAGCACTTTGGACAGACCTGGTAAGCCAAAACGGATATTGCGGGTGAACTGGAAACGTCTGGAGGAGCCCACTATCTGACAGATCTTCAACTCACACCTCCAGCAGAGCTTCTCTAGCATCCCTGTGGAGGTTAGGGGCATTGAACCAGAATGGGCAATGTTCAAAAGTTCTATTGCTAAAGCTACAGTGGGGAGCTGTGGCCTGAAGGTCTTAGGTGCCTCAAGGGGCGGCAACCCTGCTTGTGATATTCATGGACAGGATATCGAGGTGTAGTCAGGGGGAGGAGGGTTTCCAGTTTGGTGGGCTCAGGGTCTCATCACTGCTTTTTGCAGATGATGTGGTCCTGTTGGCTTCATCGGCCGGTGACCTCCAATACTCACTGGATCGATTTGCAGCCGTGCGTGAAGCGGCTGGGATGAGGATCAGCACCTCTAAATCTGAGGTCATGGTTCTCAGCAGGAAACCAATGGATTGCCTACTCCGGGTAGGGAATACGGCCTTGCCCAAGTGAAGGAGTTCAAGCCTGGTTTACGAGTGAGGACACGATGGAGTGTGAGATTGACTGGAAAATTGGTGCAGCAGGTGGAATTGCATTCACTCTTCTGTACTGTTGTGACGAAAAGGGAGCTGACCCAAAAGGCGAAGCTCTTGATCTACTGGTCAATCTTCGTTCCTACTCTCACCTATGGTCACGAGGGTTGTATCATGACCGAAAGGACTAGATCGCGGGTACAAGTGGCCGAAATGGGCTTCCTCAGGAGGGTGTCTGCTGTCTCCCTTAAGCCTGGTACACATGACAAGATTTTAAAATTCTGTAGGTTTCCAAAACCTGAGACCACACACGTGAAGATAAAAAAATCATAGATCTAACAGGTTTGGTGGTACATTGTGTGGTGTTCAGCCACACGGTAAGGACCACACACGGACAGATTTCACACACGAACATTCCCAGCTCAGACAGGAAATCTTGCAAAATCTCTTGAGATTAAACGTGACTTCAGAGCAAACAAACGGAGATACTTTGTGGACTATTTAAAACGGAGGAGAAAAAACAATACAAAAAGAAAAAGAACAGGCGTTCTTTAAAGGAGTGGAGACAGCACGACCACTGGACTTTTTGGTAAGTCAGAACAGCTCTTTTGATTTTATTTTCTGCTCCGTATGTCCGTCACCTCGCTTTCTGATTGGCTGCACGTCATATTCAGCAGGCTCATTTGTGATCGGAGGACACAACACGCTGCGATATCGGGCCAAGACAATCCAACATGTTGAATATCCCCAATTTGCGATCAGAGCACCCCTGATGTCCTTCCAACCAGATCAGAGCCCTCTTAACACACCACACATGGCAAGAATATCTGATAAGATTATCTTTAGCGTCATCACGATTGTCGGGGCGTCCTTAAGATTGTCGGAAGGAGAGGATTGGGTCCGATATAGGCTTAATTATCCTGCCACGTGAACCTGGCCTTAGAGGTAGGGTGAGAGGTTCAGTCATCTGTGTGGAGCTTGGAGTAGAGTCGCTGCTCCTTTTCATTGAAAGGAGCCAGCTGAGGTGGTTTGGGCATCTGGTAAAGATGCCCCCTGGGCTCCTCCCAAGGGAGGTGTTCCATGCACGTCCATCTGGGAGGAGACCCTGTGGAAGACCCAGGACTAGGTGGAGAGATTATATCTCCACACTGGCCTGGGAACGCCTCTGGATCCCCCAGTCAGAGGTGGTCAATGTGGCACTGGAAAGGGAAGTCTGGGATCTTCTGCTGGAGCTGTTGCCCCTGCGACCCGAACCTAGAAAAGCAGTTGAAGAAGACTGTCACAGTGCAAACAGTTATTGGTAATTTCTTTACATGGAATATTTTAGTTGTTAAGCAGCTTCAGAAAAGCTTGTGGGTGACAAAAATTCATTTTACAAAATTGAACACAACTGAAAACAGATTAAACCTTTAATAAATGTCAGTACTTAAATGTAGCGTAACTGTAAGCCAATTTTCTCCAAAAGCTGTCCTCCGTATACACTATAAATGACCATCGAGAACCCGTGGTTCCCCGTTGGTCAGCGTCCCAGGTCTTCTTAAAGCTGTTTGATTTCAGCTCCGTTGTGGTGGTGCACAGAAGCAAACATGTCAGATCTTGTCACTGTCCAAATATGTGTGTGTGCGCGTGTGTGTGCGCGTGTGTGTGTGTGTCTGTAATTTTTTTTTTTTTTCTTTTCCAGACTTTTGTCCGGCTGCACAATCAGAAAACTGGTCAGGAGGTCGTGTTTGTGGCTGAACCAGACAGTAAGAACCTCTACAAGTTTGAGCTGGACACAGCGGAGAGGAAGTCCGAATTTGACTCCATCTCTGGCTCCTATTCCCTCTACCTGATTGTTGGTGACGCCACGTTGGAGAATCCCATTTTGTGGAACGTGGTGAGTGTCTGCAGACACGGTGTCAGTGGTACTGAGTGACAGTTCCTCTCTAACAAGACGTGTGCTTTGTGTTGAAAGGCGGATGTTGTCCTGAAGTTTGTGGATGAGGAGGCCCCGCCCACCATTCAGTCAAAGACCCTGTATGTGCCGAAACAGGAGATCCAGGTAAGGCCTGCCCACGCCTGACTGACCCCCGTGTGTCTGTGTGTGAGGACAGGTTGTAACTATGTCTGTCCTCGTACGTCCGCAGCACTTATTCAGGGAACCAGAGAAGAAACCTCCCACTGTGGTTTCCAATGCTTTCACTGCACTCGTCCTGTCTCCCTTCCTGCTGCTGCTCATTCTGGTAAAACCTTGTTTTTTGTGTGTTTTTTTTTTTTTTTTTTTTTTTTTCATTTTGATGGGCAGCAAAAAAAAAAAAACCCAGGACAGCAACCACTTCTTTTTAAGTGAGTGTTGTAGTTTGTTTTTGCAAGAGAAGCTCTTCAGCAGCTTCACACACTGTCAATGAGGCTCGAGCGCTGCCTTTCATCTGAGACCACAAAAGCTGTGCTGTGGGATTTAGAGAGCTTGTTTAGAGGTTCTTGTTGCTGTGGATCCTCGTCATTGTGTTTCATTGTGCTGTTTTGTTTGTGGCTGTGTGAGATGAAAACACTCATCTGTTTGTCCTCTCCTCTGTAGTGGCTCAAGCTGGGAGCCAACATCTCCAGCTTCAGCTTCTCCCCCAGCACCATTCTCTTCCACGTTGGACACGGAGGTCAGTCTGAACGTTTTCCTCTTCACTGACCCTTCAGCGCCGAAATTACTGCAGCGATAGAATGAATCATGATACATTATTCATGAAAATCAACACACAAAGCCTTCATATCAAGTCTTTATTTACATATATATACGTGTGTGTGTGT